>NC_067399.1:89655443-89862943 GCF_016432865.1 Antechinus flavipes
GATAATGATACTTTTTATCTCCCAAGTCCTTAGTACAGTGTCTAGCACATAGAAAATGCTGGATAAATTCTTATTCTTTTTCCCTCCTTCCATTCTCTTTATCTTCCCTCGTTTTATATAACTGCATATTTGACACACTTTCTGTATCATCTTCTATGTCTTTGCTAAATTAGACCAGAATATGGCAAGGAGGCCATTTCATACTACAAGAGACTTCCTTTAAAATTTACATTAAACAAAAGTCTTCAGCTATGATAGTTATGCTAAATATTGTGAGGATCAAGTGAAAAGCTTATATTAAATGCATTGAAAACCTCACCCACAATTCCACCAACAATGTATCAGTGTCCCTGTTTTCCCACATCCCCTCCAACATTCCACATTATCTTTCCCTGTCATTCTAGCCAATCTGAAAAGTGTATAGTGGTATCTCAGAATTGTCTTAATTTGCATTTCTCTGATTAATAATGACTTGGAGCATCTTTTCATATGGCTATAAATAGTTTCAATTTCTTCATCTGAGAATTGTCTGTTCATATCCTTTGACCATTTATCAATTGGCAAATGGCTTGATTTCTTATAAATTAGAGTCAATTCTCTATATATTTTGGAAATGAGACCTTTATCAGAACCTTTGACTGTAAAAATGTTTTCCCAATTTATTGTTTCTCTTCTAATCTTCTCTGCATTAGTTTTGTTTGTACAAAAACTTTTCAATTTGATATAATCAAAATTTTCTATTTTGTGATCAATAATGAGCTCTAGTTCTTAGAACTCCTTCCTCTCCCACAGGTCTGAGAGGTAAACTATCCTATGCTCTTCCAATTTATTTATAATCTCATTTTTTTATGCCTAGGTCATGAACCCATTTTGACCTTATCTTGGTGTATGGTGTTAAGTGTGGGTCAATGTCTAGTTTCTGACATACTAATTTCTAATTTTCCCAGCAATTTTTGTCAAATAATGAGTTCTTATTTCCAAAACTGGAGTCTTTGGGTTTGTCAAACACTAATGAATATTCTTCTTAATAAATATAAATCCAACTAATTATATTCTTTTCATACAACCCACATTTTTCTATCATACCAATCTTTATTCATGATAAGACTTTGTTAAAAACGTTGCCAAGATCTAGATTTTGTTTATGGAATTCCCCTTATCTGGTAGTCTAATAATCCTTACCAAGGAGAAAATATGGTTTATCATATCCTGTTCTGATCCCTTGTGATCACTTATATTTTCTAAGTAGTCACAAATCTTCTATTAATACTTGATTCTAGAATACTCGCTACATACAATTACTGATATCAATCTTTTACATTACATTTTCTTTGGAATTCCTCCTTCGTTATATAGTATAGCCTAATCACATTCATCATATACCTCTTTCCCCCACTGTGTAATACATATCTTTATTTCTTCAGAGAAAGTTAAGTTCCAAATCTCACTGCCATAAAAGAA
Organism: Antechinus flavipes; assembly: GCF_016432865.1. Classification (NCBI taxonomy): domain Eukaryota; kingdom Metazoa; phylum Chordata; class Mammalia; order Dasyuromorphia; family Dasyuridae; genus Antechinus; species Antechinus flavipes. Next base: position 89,656,905 of record NC_067399.1, read on the forward strand.
TACTAGAAAAATGTTAATATTGGAAAAGTAGGCCCTTTCTTTCATGGGAAATTAGAGAAAGAAGCTTTATAATTGTCTACCAGGAATTCAGGTCTAGGTGATACATTTTTGTATGTTCCATAACTGTTTATGAGATTAATTAATATAAAATTCCTGCATGCAGCCCTAGCAGATAAGACCTGATATGCAAGAGAGCATATTTGAGCTGATAAGATAATCTTCCAAGAAGGTAACTAAAGTCATCTTTGGGGATTCTTACTTAACCATCTGCATTTCATCCTTTAGCTTACTCTTGGATATGATGATAACTTGTGCTATGATGCCCATTTCTTTGCATCATGAATTAAGGATAAAACCTGAATATATTGGACTTTAAGAGAGAAGAACTGTTTCAGTGGCTTACAGTTCTTGGTTTTAAAAGCTTAATTTCCACTATTCAGAATGGAGGTTCCATCATATACGTTTAAAATTGTATAACTGTTTGGCAGCCATGGTGGGTATATACTGATGGTCCCTGTTTTTAGGGAAGCTGAGACTGATGAATTTTTTGATTTGGGGAGTTCTGAACCTGTTATTTTTTTTTCTTTCACAAAATTGGAATAATTTACTTTTTGTCTTGTGCAGTTTTCATTTTATGAGTTCTTGAAATACAGCTCTGGAAAAACATGCTTAAAAAGCCCATTATATTTCAAATAAAGCTACTGGACTGTGCCTTTAAACTCAAATCATTTTGGCTTTCATTGAATGACCAGACCAAGCCTCCATGGTTAGTTGTTTAAGTTCAGAGGCTTAGAGTGAGTGTAAATAGCAATTGTTTTTTGGTCTGGTCAGAAACTTTGAATGTCTATTCAAATACCTACCTAGATATTTTTGTGAACACAAATCAAGTCATCTTTTGTCTCAATTCTTAACTACCCCTTAGTCATTAAAAAGGCATTGCCTCAAGCAAACTGACACCTTTATTTAGAAAGTCCAGGGTCACCCATTGCATTTATGGCCATTGCCAGTCATCTTAACTTTTGTCTTACCACTGAATTTCAATGACTCTGGAGAAGAGAGAGACTGATAAATTTGTGCAGGTTCTGCAAAACTTGAGGCTTCGTGCATCACTCAGATATAAATCATGTGCAAGTCAAAACATTATGGAATTCCCCCTATCTGGTAGTCTAATAATCCTCAACAAGGAGAAAATATGGTTTATCATATCCTGTGCTGATCCCTTATGATCACTTATATTTTCTAAGTAGTCACAAATCTTCTGTTGACACTTGATTCTAGAATACTCTCTACATACAATTACTAATATCAATCTTTTACATTACTTTTTCTTTAGAATTCCTCCTTCATTATATATTATAGCCTAATCACATTCACCATATACCTCTTCCCCACCCCCTACCCCCCCCAGCCCACCTCCTAGTATTGTGTAATATTTATCTTTATTTCTTCAGAGAAAGTTAAGTTCCAAATCTCACTGCCATAAAAGAATAGTAGAAAAATGTTAATATTGGAAAACTGGGCCCTTTCTTTCATGGGAAATTAGTGAAAGAAGCTTGATGATGACATTAGTTCTCTTCAAGAATGTAGGACAAACAACAACAGCAAGAACATTAGCAACAACAACAAGAATGTCATGGCTGAGATTAGACAGAATGATTTTCTTCAAATCTATTTTTATTATCTTCTTTATTGAAGATGAAGATGATGAAATCTCAGAAGTGAGACTAAAACTTCTTTTTTTAAAAAAAATTAATTACTGCATTTCTTGCTGTCTAAAGTTCTATTTGCACATTGTCAATTGACCCTGTGAAGATTGGAATCGAGAAGATGCTAAAAGATTTCATTATAGTCTCATTATTAACTAGAAATGGTATTCTTGTCACAGGTACTGATATTTTAACACTTTTAAAATAAAAACTAAAAAAGTACAAAGCAGAAAGGCTTAGATCTATTGCTATTCTGGCAAAGATTCTCTTTCCATACACAGGTGTGTATGTATGTGTGTGTTTTAAAAGTTATTTATCCTTTGTCATGTAGCATTGTTTCATAATGTGAAAAGATTTTTTTTATGTGTGTGCATGTATCTGTAATAAATTAGAAGGGTCTGAAAGGCTATTTATGGGCACGAATTATCTCTACCAGCTGTAGAAGATTTCATGTCAATTAAATATTTGCAAAAAAGCAAGTATAGTATAATGATCCACTCATAACTATTACAAATCTGGCACATCTCCATATAGTGGTAGCCATTGCCTAGGCTACTATACTACAAGGGCATGAAACATAATAAATTGGGATCCCCTTGGACATAATGAACAGTAATATAATTTTGTAGTTATTCTCCTAGCATGATGAAGCAGTAAGCCAAATTGAGTTTCTAGATAAATTTTGACATATGGGTCTTATTCCTAAAGAAAAGGAGCTATTGTTGCCCTGGCCTTGTTCCAGAATTCTGCAGAAATCCACACGGTAGCTTATTGTTCATTATAAAAAGGTACCACAAGTATGTTTTTTTATGAAAAAGAACAAATTGCTAAGTTCAATTAGTCCTTTGGGGAAGAATTTGGAATTTCTTTTCAGTCTGGCTGCTGGATTCTGCTTGTGCTATTGTTTGATTCACACTGGGGCAGTCTTAAGGGCCTGTGAACCACAAGGCCACCGTGGGGGCTCCTAGTTGATGGTGGAAGGATCAAGCAACCCTCCTCACCATAGCAGCGAAATATGATGTTAACATCATTTTTAAAAAATTAGTTGCCACAGTAAAGCATGTGCAGAAGTTGTAGAAGGATGGGAGTAAGTCTAGAGCTTTCTACTATAAGCATAAGAATCTTGGTTGCTATTCCTGAATCTGTTCTGTTTTGTAGATAATGTAAGAATTCCTAGCATGACAGGAGGGTCTTAATAAAAGATGAGATGAAATAGAGTATATTTAAAAAACTGCATTGTTCACTACCACTCATGCTTTAAAGAAAAATAACAGGATTAAGTTAAGTATTTGTCAAAGTATTTGGTTTGGGTACTCTAATTTTTCTGGGGGAGGCAACACATAGGAGTCAAAAAAGTAGTTGTTAACAGCAAGCAGAGGAGTTATAACTACCTTTCTGTGGCCAAGTTGAAAAAGGAAGAAAGTATCATCAAGTATCAGTGTCTCAAGGGCTAAGCTTCTGGGATTGCCAGTTATATCAGATAGAGTTTATATATAAAGATTACTAGTTCAGACTGAGTACACAAAATCCCAAAATTTTATTGGAAAAATGCCCTACAGATAATCTAGTTATTCTATTCTCTCATTTTATAGATAAAGGAACCAAGATTCAGAAAATGACAAAGCAGAAGCAGTTGACAGAATGAACACTGTATAGTGTTTGGTTTGTCCATGGATTTCTCATTTTTCATTGTAATTAACTACCTCCATCATTTTAGGCTTATAGGACTTATCATGTGTCTAGACAGTAGTAAAAATGTGGGTGCTACACCAGATAGTAGTCAAAGCCCATAGTAATGGTGGCAGTATGAATGACAGTGACAGTTTAGGATTTTGGAGCTAGGTAACTGAATTTCTGGAAATAAAGCAATGATAATTGAAATATGGGTCAACATCTCATTCTTAGAGTTCAGAAGTTATCTCTGAACTTCTTACAAGAAGTAATATTTCTCATCTTGCATGGTTTATTTCATGATAGGTGAGGCCCATGTTAAATGTTAGCTCTGGGAGACTTTGTCTAATGAATAATAATTATGTATTTTTATGATTTTTTAAAAAATTCATGGCACAGTTACATCTAGAGAAAATTTAGTTTGAAGATGATTATTTAGTTATGTTGTTTTACTCACTTCAAATCACATGGTTTTCATTTTCAGAAAATATTAGTATGGTTACTAGAAATATTTTATATTATATATTGTAGCAAAGTGTGCTCAGAGTAACCATCTTTAGTTCCAATTGCCTGAATGAGAGCTTTGGTACCTTCTTCTGGCCCTGTGTGATTTAAGGTTAAAGGACATGGATTTGAAATGATGAATGGTCCTCATATTACTTGGGGAACCAGAATAGTTGGTGAGTTGTGCAAAAAGAAGTGACTGACCTCTCCTCCACTTTTCACTTTCTCTGGTTGCAGGTCAAATAGGGTCTTTTTATGTTGCTTCCTGAAAGGGCATGGAAAGAATAATGGCAGTTTGCCATTATCTTCTCATTGCAGTCTCCATGCAGCCATAAACACATAACACCTGTCCTGCCCAAACCTGGTTTGGAATGCCTCTTTTGTGTTCATTTTTTCCTGATTTGGGATAGATGAATATCCTGAGATGAATATATCCAGGCTCAGAGGAAATCTTATGAGTTTAAGAGGTATAGAGGCCTTGGGTGGGTCTCATTGGGTTCAAGCTGGCATTTATAATATGCTCTTCATCAGAGAATACAGCCATTGACAAAATAATTGGCTCAACACTGTATGTTTTACCATTAGATTTGTATTTTTGTACAGTGCAAAAGCAAGGTGAGATGTAAAATACTTTACTGCAGCCTTATTATTTGCTTTATATTCTGATAAAGTTTCCCATCAGCTTCCCAAATTTAGTAACAGTAGTTATTAAATGTTGTTCAGGTAAATGCATGTTTGTGAGTTTGTTATGTTTAGCGTTTCTTATCTGAGGAAGTATATATTACCTGCTCCATATCTTATTCATGGTGTACATTGGATACCTTTCTTTATTTCCATTCATAAAGGGACACCCCACTAGTAGGTTTGTTTTTAAAGATTATGTAAGGTGTAGTATAAGATTTATGGAACTCATTCTTGGATCAATTTGGTGGGGGTTTAATGAACTAAAGACTGAGAAAGGGATGCCTGACTTTCCCATTAGAGTTCAGGATTCCCAGGATTGTGTGCAATCCAAACCATGTGTCTGAAATTGGAATTGATGCAATTTCTCAATCAAAATCTAGAATTAGAATGTGAATATTATAGGCTACATGAAGCATGTTGTAACAGTGAACATTTTTAAAGAAAAAGACTACACAATTTAGAGTTAGAAGCTATATTATGTGTATATATATATATATATATATATATATATATATATACACACATAATATTACTTCATTTTAGAGAATAAAAAATTGGGAGAAGTTATGACTTGAACAAACTATATGGTTAAAGTAATAACAATATAATCTTAAAATTTTTCCTCAGAATTACTTTGTATTCCTCTACTCTTTAATGTTCGGGCTAGTTTTCTGGAGGACTTCGGGATCAGCCCAAGTCCTTGGTCTTAGTGAAGAAGTGATGAAGATAGGACAGCCACCACGAGGCTGGTCAAAGATAGAATGTCTTTCTTTCAGTCTTTCTTAGACCTTATATACCCTATTATAATTACATCATTATAACATACTATGTATGTGTGAACTAGAGAACCATAACATCATCATACTAAGTACTAAGTATATGTATCTAAAGAACCATCATCTCATCAATTCCACTGAGTTAACATCTTATTGTAAGTATACTTGTTTCAAGTATATTTCTCCAGAGTTTTTGCTCTCTACACTACTCCATTTTAATTTTATGTAAAAGTCTTAATTTCAAAATTCTTAACCCAAATACATTACCAATATTTGATGGGGGAATAAGATTATGGAATAAACAATCCTCTCCCTTTATTCCATATATAGTCTAATGTATGTGATTTCATCAGTGGAGTGTTTCCTCCACTGGCCTGTTCCATAGGTTCTCATTATCTACTCTTCTTATTGATGCTGTTACATATATTCTCCAAAGAGAATGAACCTCATATGCTAAAGACCTTCCTCTTGACATTTTCTTATACATTGAATAGCAATATGACACTCCAGATTATAGATCTATAGATCTATAGATCTTTGTGGGAATGGTCTGTACTCCTATAATTTTTTGGAAAACCTAATAGGGAACAGGCAGTTTTTAACCACATTTGATCACATTCTTTGCATCAGATCATGTATTTATAATTGCACAATTAACTGAGAGGTGTATAGATTGAGAGTCTGTGACATATTTATTGTTTTGTGATAATAATTTTTTTAAAAAGCACTTGGTGCAGTAGAGTAAAATAGCAGCTTTATTAACTCCAAAAAGGTTTCTGCATGACATCCTGCAGATGTCAAAATTATATAAGTTTATATTTACAAAGTCAGACAATTTAGTTAAATGCACACTCTACAAATATTAAAAGAAGCATAAAATTAGGAGGACAATACACACCACAGGTGTTCACTACTGATTTGGGAAAGTTCAAATAAATAGTAGATCCTAGATAGAAAAAGAGTTCTTCCAGTTCCTCTTGTCTGCAGATAACATTATATTGTACTTCCCTTTGAGGCCATAAATCCATCACACCATGTCCCTCTGCCTGAGTTTCTTTTTCTTTTTTCTAATTCATTCTCTCTTAAATCCATGATCACTTTCTAAGATTCCTTTCCATGATATCTCCCTAAGATTTAATGATTCTGTGACTCTCCCTCACCTGCTCTCTTCTCCCCTTTCTCCTTCACTGTTTTCTCTTGAACCCCTACCACCTTTTTCTTCATCCCTTTTTGTTGGTGATAATGTCAGTTGGGGTTATTTTATTAATGTTGTTAAAGGGTTGAAGAAGTTTAACATCCTACCATCTTCTTCTTGTTCAACTCCATTCTGTTATCTTTAAATGTAGTTTTAAAAAAAAGCCTAAATTTCGAGGACACCCAAAAGGAAATCCCTTTTGCTGCAATTTTATCTTCTGTCTTTTGCAAAGAAACACAAGAATGTTATTTAAGTGTACCTGGGTTCAGCTTGGGTATCCTAATTGCTCAGGACTGCTTCAAGTAAATCATGATATAGATTTGATGACTGAAGCAATTGACAGATTTTATCTATGCTCATTTCTATTTTTCATTTTCTGGCTACCATTTTTTTATAAGCTGCCATTTGGAACAAAGAGTTTTTGTTCCTTAACTAGGATTATTCTTTTTATCAGATATTAATTTAGATGGATTTTTACTACAAATACCAAATTCATGGAGATTCTACAAAGGTAATTTTTTCTTTTTTAACTAGATTTACCCCCATGTCAGATATTTAGTAAAATCATCATGCATGTATTTAGGGAGAAAATTCCATCTTATAAGTAATATTCTTTTCCCCAGAATACAATCCAGTTAAATGAATATCTGATAGAAAAAATAATCCTGATGATAGATCTAATGCACTCTGTACCAGATTCATTGAGTTCTTTTAAACCCTGTTTAATAAATGCCTGATTAATGAATAATACTGTTAAATGAATAAATCCAGTGTGCCAAACGGAAAAATACATAGCAATCATGATCAGACTTGTTATAGGAGAATGATAGATGAATAAATGTACTGTGCAATTAATTTATGACTGAACTATGATAAAATCCATGTGGAAATACTGACTGTTAGAAGGATAAATTTATCATTTTCTTTCAAACAATTGCATTCATGAAACTCTTATTATCTATGTCTCATCGTAATGGAAATATCTTCTTAATTTGCATGGAGGAAGGAAGGTGACTGTACACCTTTTACTCTCAGGATTTAATGTTTGTTATTATTTATGATGGCAATAACAACAGTAAAATTTGGTAGAAACTACTCACTCTTATTTCTTCCTATCACCTACTAACTCTTCAGTCTTGATCAGTTTTTTTTAAATGTTCAGTACAAATGTGATTTTTAAAGAGATTAAAAAAATACTATAAGTGCTTTGAAAATCATATGTATGGCACTATGGTATGGATCTTTGTATGGTAAATCTCAAATTTATGGGCAGAGTGCTAAGAAGGTCATCAGTAGATTAATGTTATATCAAAATCTTATGCAAATGTTCAGTAAACTTCCAATATAGAGATTTCTCACTATATTTAGAGAGCTAAATCCTAGTTAAAAGACCTAAGTTTGAGTTTTATCTCTGCCCCTCATTACTAGCATCAAAATATGATCATATCATGAGACTTATGTGAAAATCAGGCTTATTACAAGAGAAATGAACATGAATGTGGAACCCAGAGAGTTCCTAGTCTTTAAAGAAGTTTACATTTTTTAATAGCAGAACAAAAGAAGAAATTGATTTAGGACAGGGGGAACTGTGAAGTAAAGATGAGAAAAAAAGACAAGACAACTCTCTACAGGGAAGGAGCAAGGTAATGGCAAAATCTTCATTCTCTTCTTTTGGGAACTGCTATACTATGAATATAGGAGGGTCTGTTTATCTGCCAAAGACCCAGCTGTACCAGCATTATCCCAGCCTGGCAGAGATTGGCTGGCATCTGTCTCACCTCCCAAGGACACGTAGGGAGTCCATCTTGGGGGTGTAACAATAAATTATGTCAGCTGAAAGGGAGCTTCATCCTTAACACATTCAGGGCCTCCTATAGCTCTGGATCCAGTATTTCTGGAAAATATGGCAATTCAAAAAGACAAGTTCAGAAGATCCCTTACGAGCTGTTAACAAGAGTATATTCTTGGACATAACCCCTATTATCCTCAGTTACTTCAAATATAAATAGAAAGGTTTAAACAAGATAACCTCCAAAGTTCCTAATAACCTCTGCACTTGTTTTATAAATGCCTGATTAATGAAATCTGTCAACCTGATGATCTCATGATAGTAGGAAAGCTTGCATGCTCTTGCTACTATACCAAATTTGACCACATTATTCCCTTTTAAGAATTTTCCATGTTCCCTAGAGCCTATAAAATTCATTGCTAACTCCTTTGCTTAGCATTTAAAGCTAGTTTGCTTCATCATGTTCCAGTAATCTTATTTCACCCTATATCTCTTTATGTGCTTAATGTTTCAGTCAGACTGGATTTTATTTTGGCTCTAGGTCTTTAAACAAGCGCTATAGCCCTTGGTAGGAACATAATCTTTTTGTTATTGTTGTTGAAATGCTTTTTATCTCCTTCAAATTCTAGCTAATATATCATCTCTTTCATTAAAATTTTAATCATTTCCTCTCCTGCTATCTCAAAAAGGTGTTTCTTCCTCTTTAAATTTTCTTAGACAACTTTCTCTGGATCTCTCCTTTGCTGTAATAATACATTAATCTATTTCTTCATTCAAGAAGCATTCTATTAAGTGGGTCATGCCAACCACTGCTAGGCACTGGAGGTACAGAAATAAGAATGAAATGTTCTGTCAAGGAAATTGCATTCTGTTGGAGGTATGGGAAATTGGGGGAGTATCACATTCACAACTATGGCAATTTATTTTGTAGTAAGTTTATTTATTTTTAACACAATTGCTTTATGAATCATGTTGGGAGAAAAAAATCAGAGCAAAAGGGAAAAACCATGAGAGAAATAAAAATAAAAAAAAACAGAAAAAAGAAGTCAATATAGCATGTGTTGATTTACATTTAGTCTCCTTAGTTCTTTTTCTGGATGCAGATGGCATTTTCTGTCCAAAGTCTATTGGGATTTCTTTGATTAAGTGAACCACTGACAAGAACCAAGTCTTTCATAGTTGATCATCGCACATTCTTGTTGTTATTGTGTACAATGTATTCCTGGCTCTGCTTGTTTTGCTCAGCATCAGTTCATGTAAATCTTTCCAGGCCTTTCTATGATCAGCTTGTTCATCATTTTTTATAGCACAATAATATTCCATTACCTTCAAGTACCACAGCTTGTTCAACCTTTCCTCAGTTGATGGGCATCCACTCCTTTTCCAATTCTTGCTACCATAAAAAGGGCTGCTACAAACATTTTTGCACATGAAGGTCCTTTTCCCTCCTTTATGATCTCTTTGGAATATAGACTCAGTAATGACACTGCTGGGTCAAAAGATATGCACCATTTTATAGCCCTTTTGAGTCCTTTGTTCTCCAAAATGGTTGAATAATTTCACAACTCCACCAACAATGATTAGTGTTCCTTCCAACATTTATCATTATCTTTTCCTGTCATCATAGGCAATCTGAGAGGTATGGGGTGATACCTTAGAGTTGTTTTAATTTGCATTTCTCTAATCAATTGTGATTTAGAGCATTTTTTCATATAACTATAAATGGCTTTAATTTTGTCACAGCTATAGCAATTGATTGAAAGTGAGGGTTATGAAGAATACTTTACAGTAAATGAAGAATACTTTACAGTGAATGAAGAATACTTTACTGGAATGGGAAGAGATTTGAGGCAAGGATCAAGTCTACTACAATAATACAAGTCTGATGACCTGCACCAGGGTGAAAACTGTGACTGAAGAAAAGGGGACCAAACAAGAGATATTGTGAAAGTAGAAAAGAAAATATACATGGATGGGTATGAATCAAGGAAGATGTAAAGATTGCGAGCCTGGGGGACTTGGAGTAATGATGCCCTTAACACTCATAAGCAAGTTGGGGATAGTTGAAAATTTGTATGGGGAGAGGGGGCCGATAATGCTTTAGACTGCTTTTGACAGGTTGACTTTGGATGTCTATGGGGCATCCAATTCAAGATGTTCAATAGACAATCACTAATACAAAATGAGGGCAGAAAAGAGGTTGCTGTTGTTGCATTATGCCTGATGCTTCATGATCAAGTTTGGGATTGTCGTGGCAAAGATACTAGAATCATTTGCCATTTCCTTCCCCACCTCATTTTACAGATGAAGAAAAGAGACAAACAGAATTAAATGCCTTGCTCAAAGTCACATTGCTAGTAAATGCCTCAGGCCAGATTGGAACTCAGGATGATGAGTTTTGCAGACTTCAGGCCCAGCACTGCATACATTATGATGCCATTTAGCTGCCCAGAAGAGAGGTTATTTTATTGGATAAATCAATCTGAGAATCATCTGCATAGAGATATTTGAACTCTTGGAAGCTGCTAAGATCATTAAGTAGGACATTATGGAAGGAGAAGAGAACAGAGAATTGGGAGAACCCCACAGTTAGTCAGCATGACATGATGTTTGAGCAAAGGAAACTGAAAAGGAGGATCCATGGAGGCAGAAGAAAAGATTGCTATGAAAACAGAGAGAAGACATATCCAGCAGAAGAATGTAACTGGCTGCAGCACAGGCTTCAGAGAAATAAAAAAAGACATGAAAATGTATTGGAAAGGGAGTAGGAAGAATATAGAAAGACCAGTTAGAGGTCTAACTGAGTAGTCTAGATGAGAAAAGAGGATGATTTAATCTAAGGGAGTTGTAGCAGGAATGAAGAGAAAAGTCAGAAGTGAATGCTAGAAATGTTAGGGTTACCAGTTGATTGAATATGTAGGGTAAGCAGGAAGATGTGTCTGTATCTGTGTATGAATTCTCAAAAATGATTCTCAAAATGACATCAGTATGTTGGAGTCAAGGTACAGTGTGTCCATGTGTGGCTGATCAGACCACTATAAGCTAGGAAGTCAGTCCCAGGCTGGACACAAATAGTCCATGTAGACATTTGGAGTGGAGATCTCTCTAAATTTGTGCATGTCGTGTTTCCTTTGAGCTACTGAAATGCTACTTCCCACAGAGCATAACACCTTTGATGCGAGTGTGACATGCTAGATGGTCCTTTGCCAGTGTTGTTTGTAACACACAAACGATTGCAATGTTCTTCAGAGGGGCTTTGACAGCCCAGAGTGGACTTTTTTATCCATAGGCAAGAAGGAGTCACTGGAACTTCTTCAACAGAAAACTGACATTGTTAGAAATTTGATGGGTGACTAGAGAAGCAACTGGAAAGGGGAGAGACTAGAAGCAGGTCTGTCAATTAGGACGTTATTGTAATGGTCCATGAAAGAGATAAGGGAACTGGGCTAGTGGTCATGTGATCAGAAAGAAGGTGATAGATATAAGAAATATTGTATGTCATATACCACATGCATATCTCCTATATATATAAAATATCCAGGTGTGTGAGATCATAGTTAGCTCATGAGAGCTGGTAAGGTTACTGAAGAGCGCATTCACAGCAAAGATTGTTTATCTTTTTTGTGTTTAGATCTCTTTGGTATGCTGGTGAAACTTAAGCAACTTCCTCACAGAATGTTTTTAAATGCATAAAACAAAATGTCTAGAGTTATAAAGCAACCAATTATGTTGAAATAAAGTGACCAAAATATCTTTTTTTTTTTTTAAGTCTATAAACCATAGGTTTAGGACTGTTAGCATAGAGTGTAAATCTCAATTATGTTTTTCTATTTTCCAGATGGGAATTCTTCTGTGTTGTGTTCAATTTGCTGCATCTAGCTATAAATTTCTGTCAGAGGTGTCCATTATCAACTATTAGAGGACCCCTTTCTAGGCACTTTTGATTACTAAATAAAGCCTGAAGGGAATCTCCTTTTTCTTTGGCAATATTCTTGGCTCTAGAACCTTCCCTCCTTCAAACTTTGCCTCTAAATTAACCTGCATACATGAGCTTCCCTATCATATAGAGTGTACCATTTGAGGGGTGGGGAGGGGAAGTGCCGCAAATAAAGAAAAGGCCGATTATGATAATTTATTTCAGTGTTTAGTACAGTGGCTAACACATAGTAGGCATTTAATAAATGTTTATCAATTGCTTAGTATTTACGCAATAGTAGTGTTGGTTTTCCCATTTATTTTTTAAAGACAACGTTAAAAAAAAAAGTATCAAATGCCATCATTCACTACCAAAGATAATGCTACCAATTTCTAAAACTAAATCTTTTCTATTTGAAAGTAATGGAAAGATGCCCAAGTGGAAGTTAGAGACATACCATTTAAAAAAATCATTCTCATGGTGACATTTTAGCAAGAAGCCTTTTTGACTCAAACTGCGTATTGATAACATTTATTTAGTTGACCCAACAAAGTGACTTCCCAAAGCAAGGAGAGTTATTTTAATGTCAATCACATTTGGAAGAGATGCAATGTTTCTTGCTGTCTTTTTGCACATAAAATTGATGAGACTGATTTTTATGCATGGCTCATGAAGTTAATGTTATTTTATAAGTAGTCACCTCTCCATATATGCTCAGTATTTGTAAGTAAATTACTATCCTCAAGTTGCATATACTATATTTGGATCTACATCTAAGGTATAATTGCCAAAACAAAGTATTTTAAAGGTTTAGGTAGTTACAAAGTAAATTGCTCAAAAGACTGCATTGTTTTTTTGGGGATGTATTGTTACATAGGATAAAGTTGAATAATTTCATATAAAATATTTTCATTTGATGTTATTAAAATGAAAATGAGGTATTTTTAAATTTGCTGTCACATTTTTTTTGCTGCGACTTTTTGAAGTGCTGTGCTGTCACTTGGAAAAACTCTTGCTTGCATATCATCTATATCTCCTTTAGATGGCAGGTTGTAAAGTATTACTGAGGAGTTTTTAAGGGAGGAAGTGATAATAAGTGCTGGCTGAATCATAAAGCTTAGGAATTCTTTTTTTCCTAGGCTCTTCTAGCCAGAGATAGAACCCTGTGGTGACATTGGCTTTTAGGGGAGGATAAAAACACTTTCATAGGATGCCAAGGTAAATTGGGTAATTGGGTGAAGATTGAGGTGTGGATATCTTGAGATATTTTTAATGGATTTTTTTTAATCCAAGGAAAGAAGGAAAAGGTAAAAAATAGAATTTAAACAAAAATATCTACAGCATTAATCTAACTCAATATAGCATAATTCCTATTTAATGTACACCTGTTAGTTCCTTGACTCCAGCCATTTGGGGTACATTATGAGGCATGTGTCTATCAGAAAAATCTTGAATATTGATGTCCAGAGCAGTTAAACAGAAGGTTTACAATTGGCCCAGCAACAAAATGAAAAACCTATAGCAGTACAGTGAAGCCAAGTTTACTAAACAGAAAAAAAAATCCTAATAAAAAACTCTCATCTTTGAACAGCAGCCCTTATACGATTCTAGGATTAGTCAAAATGACAGTGGGACCTAACTGTGAAAAGTTAGGCAAGTTTTTTGATATGATATTTTTATGGCTATCATTGTTATATTTTTGGAAAAAATATCAGTTACTCTTTATTCACTTAGACTTTCTGGTCAGAGTAAGGGGGAAGGTTGTGGAAACCACATGTATAAAATAATATAATAATATTCTATTCTTTTTGGAACAAATTTGTTACGTGAAATGTCAGATGAGTCATTTTGCTCATGTCAGATATTTGAAAGTAATGGAAAGATGCCCAAGTGGAAGCCCAGTAATTCATGCACTGGTGTAATGGAGCAAATGAAATTCAAAGCTCTTGTACGGGTCCAATTTCAGCACCAAACGCTTACCTGTCAGTCAGCAAAATTGTCCCTGAATAAAAATGAGCCCCATCTGAGAGGCAAAGTATTTGAATATACATCACATCCTTTGAATCTATGCAAGATAGAAGCCGCACTAAAGAAAGAGCATGGGGGAAAAGGAAGAAGAGCTGCAGCTTCTTCAGAACCTACAGAAAAATCTCACTTTCACTACTACTCCCTATAGACAAAAGACTAGCTCGCCCTTTCTCCAGCAATTGACTAACTTGGTGAGCAAAACTCTTCCCATCTGCAACCCTCCCCCCCTCAACTTGGGAACTCATCATTAATGAAAAGCAGATGATTTACGTAGGGGCAGTGATAGATTTGGTTCCTCAATAAGCAAAGTTTTAGACCTTGAACTTTTAGTGGAATGAGTGCCTCTCTTACCTGATAGTTCAAGGTCTATGTAGCACGAGCTCAAAGTCAGAAATACTTTTGTCAATACCATTACAGAGGCTAAAAGTGACTATCATTCCTTTGAACAACTGCTCATTTTGTACTGCTTGCCTTTTCCATACAAATTAAAAGAATAAGGGGTGAGGGAAAGGAGAGGAAGGAACATTTATATAAGCTACTACTATACGCCAAACTTTACTAAGTGCTTTTTACAAATATTACCTCATTTGATCATTGAACGAGCATTGTCTAGAAATGAGGCAGGTGTAGTTCTCTTGCTGGTTTTCAAAAGCAAATTACAAAGTTAAGAATGAAGTCTCTCCTGCGCGGTTCTTGAATTTGATCCCTCCTGGCCCATGTATGTGTCTGGGCTTCTTGATGCCCTCCTCTAAGACACTAGGATTGTTCTACTTTAAAGAAATGTCTGTTTTCCGTTTCTGTTGTAAGGCTGAGAGTGCTTGGAGCCCAAGCAGCTATTGAAAACCAGTAATGACTAGTTCTTCTAAATGTTAATGATTGAGAATGAACTAGCAATCAGGCTTCCAAAAATTAAAGTGTGCTGTATGAGAAACAGCAATAATTAAATCAAGCCGAGGTGCCATATACTTATGGCTACACAAATGCTTGAAGAATTATGACTATGGGGAGAATTTGCATAAATCCTCTTTAAGTGATATATGGGGAAAAAAGGAAAATCTTGATCACAATGCTGAATTTATTTTAATCCCTCAGTTCGAGTGGTCCTAGAAATAATCATACTTGTATCAATCCATATTGCGTGACTTTTGTAAGATGTGAAAATAGTGTTTTTCACTAAATTGTCACTTATTATTGTTCATTTAGGGCCACTAACATAGAAAAATGTCTTGGCTACAGTGTCAAAAGAATAGGGACAATTTGATGTTTTCTTTTGATGCTGTTTGTTGATATCTAGACCACTGTAGCTTGATTGCCTAACATTAAACCTCTAATAACAGTGCAATCATAGCAGTATCATCATGAATGTCGTTACAATAGAAACAACATTTACACGGCTTCAGAATGGTAATTATCAAACTTTTTGTCATGAAGCACTTATTTGCTAGCATTGATCTGCCCCGGTCAGTTGTTAGCTCTTCTCATCTGAGGTGTATTGATTGTATAATCAGTAGATAGAGGCTGTGGGCAGATGAAATTCAGTGTTGTTGGGCAAATTATCGGCTGCTTGCCTGTTGACCTGGACCCTGCTGGTTGTACCTTAGACTCTGGTGGGATTATTACTCATTTCAGTGACCCTACTTTATGACAGAGAGCTCTGTATCATTATAAAAGATAAATGCCATCCTGCTTGACTGTGGATGTGGTTGAACACACAAATGTCTGTGAGAGTGAGACAGAAAATAGAATGCTGACGAATCTATTTAAAATGAGTTCAAAAAGCAAATTTGACATGAGTCTTCCCTTTTTTCCCTGGATTCATTCCCATAGATAGAGAGGTAAAAGCAGACATATGTTGCTTGACTATGTAAAATGCCACCAATACAGTGACATTTAATACAGCAGTATGTTGAGATCTATTGGTATCTGTTAAAACAAAACAAACAAAACAAAACATCACCACCACCAATAATCATTGCATTAGATAATTTTTAGAATTACAGTGGTTATTTGATAGTTATGAAATTCAAGAGCCCAAGATTGAAAATCCAAGGTCTGTGAAGTATGTGAGGAGAAAATAACTTTTAAAAGGTTATTATCCAAATATGAGAGTTAACATTATAATATGTTTATACCCGTTGTTGCTGGATGGCTGTGTAGGAATAACCAATCAAAACATTGGATTTTATAGGCAAATTCACATCATAACTCACTTGCTTTGTCAATTTGGTTCTGTTGCCTTCTTTTACACATTACTATATTTTTATTTATCCTAGATTACTATAAAAGTTAGCAAATTCTGCCGACATTACATTTTCTTACATATGTAAAATTTTCATCAGAAGAGAGGAAAGATGACTGAAGTGTTTTCTTGGTGAAGTTTCTACATGAGTGTAATCATTAAAATTATGAAAAAAAGTATTTACAATGGGATGTTCACTCCTATTCTGTGAAAACAGCAGATCTCATAAATATGTCCTATTGTTTTTAATATACTTCTGCTATTTGGTTGATGCTACAACAGTGACTTGCCATAAGAACCCCCACTTCCCACTCCCCCCCTACTTCCCACTCCCCCTCCACCCCCGCTAAAAATAATCCATTAACTGTATTGAAATTGGTAGCCCTAGTCCCCAAAAAAGCCAATCAGAAAAAGGGAAACTTGTGAACTGTTCTACATCCCTGAACATACATCATTGTTCTTGTAAGCTGTCTAACTCTTTCTTTCTGGCTGCTACTGGCCCATTGTATTATAAAGGTCAGCCATTACCTGCCCATTGTATTCTAACAGCACACTCTCAGCAAGTGGTCCCATCAGGATGGCCAGCAGTACCACATTCCATTTTGACCTTAAATTTTGCAGATGTTGAGTCATGATTTGACAGTGATTTTTTTCACTCTTGGGTCTTTATAGTCTTGTCTTAAACATATTGAATGCCCAATCTTATAGGAAACAATGAAGAAAGAAACAGGAATTATGGTATATGCAGAAGTGGTAACATTGTTGGGAAGTTTTATTAGCTTAAGCCAGTAAAAAAACAAAACAAAAAACATTAAGTTATTGGATTCCTGTTACCAAATCATTTCTTTACATTATGAAAATAGTTAAAAAATGACTGCCACGTAAGTTTGAAAAAAAATTATCCTTTCAAGGGTTACATGCATTTTTCTGCTATTGGTAGTTTTTATTCTGTGTCCCTTAGATGATTAAGCACACAGTGAATACAAGCATAAAATTTTAGAGAAAAAAAGATTGATTCTCAAACAAGGACTGGCAAGACTGGAACAGTGGATTACATTTCAGAAATGCTAATTATATTAACAAAAATCAAATACATGTTCATATGGAATTTTGAAGTTGGGCTTAAGAAGAAAAAAAAAGTTATTTATGTTTTTGTAGCAAAGGATCAGATAGACTTTTTACAAAATATAGGAAAGCAAGCCTGTTTTCAATCTGACAAATATTTACATAACAAGTATTTTGTTATATACAAATTTCACAATTAAAATGTTCACATTTAATTCTGAGAGAAAGCATCAGCATTAAAATTCTCATGGAATCCTTCTTCACATTATCCTGAGCAAGGGCTCCATAGAACCTATGTTCTTGATGATCTCTGGGATCCTTCATAATTGTCATGTTTTCTGGTTAAAATCTTAATTTTGTGTCTAGACTCGTTACTTTCTATGGGGTTGTACCATTTTAGTTACTTTTCAAATTTTATATTTGACAAAACTTAAATCAGTTTTGCCAATTATACAATTTTGTCAAGTCAAAATGATGAGGGGAGGCCGGAACACTCACACACACACACTCACACACACTTACACACACTTAACACACAATCACACACACACTCTCTCTCTCTATCTTTTCTCTTTCTCTCTCTGTCCTTTCTCTTCTCTCTCTCTTCTTTCTCTCTTCTCTTTGTCTCTCTCTCTCCTCTCTTTCCTTTCTCTTTCTGTCTCTGTCTCTGTCTCTTTCTCTCTCTATCCTTTCTCTTCTCTCTCTCTTCTTTCTCTCTTCTCTCTTTCTTTTTTCTCTCTCTCCCCCCCCCTCTCTCTCTCTCTCTCTCTGTCTCTCTCTCTCTTTCCCCTCCTCCCTCTCTCAAATTTTTTTGGGAAAGCTTGGGAAACTCCCTCAGAGAAGCTCTCTCCTGAGAAACCCACCCCAGGGAATCAAGATAAAGTGATTCTGTTATCTAGGTGGAACTAGTTGAGTCCAGAACCACTCCACTTAGCTAGAGCTGGAGATTGAGATTTCTATCCAGCCTTATTGAGTTGGAGATTAGTCTAGGGACACTCATTCAATTCAAAGATTCTCTATTCTGATTTCAACTCAAAACTGCTCCTAGCTCTCACCAAGAGCTGCCCATATATCAAGCTTCCTTCAGCTCAAGTTCTTGCAGAGGACCTAATCATGCCAAAGAACCTCTCTTTCTCCTTGGCATAGCTGCAACTCTCTACCCATTGAAAAAACATTCTCTTTTCAGCATTACTCCGTTTTTATCTCTCTCACCTATTTCCCTAATAGGACCTTATTTACCTCTCTGTCGGGATATCTCTGCTAGATCTTTACTTCTCTGCCAGAACCTTGTCACTAAGAAAGTCAGCCTGCAAAAGCTAACTTCTCAGTTCTAATAATAAACTTCTTTTGCTAGTTTAACTTTTTAGGTTCATAAATTCATTTCCGAAGTACCTGCACTGACCAGAAGGAGTTTCCCACAACTCCCTGCCCTGCGTTGAACCTCATCAATACATTCTTTAATTTCATTCAACCAACCAGACTGTCAGAATACTCTCAGAGATATTCTTGTTTTTCATTAGCTAATATGGAATTTATTTGACAACTCTTCTGAACTCCTTTTGGAATTTTTCCCCTCTTAGAGATGATAAATTATATTTAGGAATAGACCTTCCCATTTGTGTATTTTCATTAATATGATACTGGATAAAGCAAAAGAAACAGAAAGAAACTGAAGGAAGACCTACTGGATTCAGGCCATGAGTGAAAACAATTGGTGCCCTGCTAAAATAATGATGCAAGCAGTGTCCCAGCAGTTTGGTTGAATATGAATATACCCCCCTCCTTATTTAACCTGCTACCAGGATGTGCTTTAGATTCCAAGGAAAATTGTATCTGTTCTGAATAACAAGTCAAATAAGATAATGTATATGAAAATGCTTTAAATAGTATAATGTATGGTACTCAGATAAAACTCTGATCTCATTCATTCTTTCTAGTGATAGAGATGGCAACTTATTCAAGTCTTTCCATTCCATATGACTCTATTAAGCTTGTTATAGGAGATTTCTTCATATAGTTTTGCTAGAAGCTAAAATACCATGATTTCAATGCAAGGGAGGGCGACAGTTTATTTCTCTGATATGCCACTTATTTTCGAGGAGTGAAGTAGCCTGAGGAACCAGTGCGCAGGGCCCCTGATCACAGCCCTGGTGTTGGATAATGAGAAAAGGCATCCTACCATGAAGTACAGCCCTCTGTTTTAGCACTTGCTTTCTACACTCCTTGAATCTGCTCCACTAAATGTGCTAGAAACTTTACTCATTTTCTTTTGACATCAAAAGAATGTCAGTGGAGACCCTGGTTATCCCTCATTATTCAGCCAACTAGCCCATAATCTTTCTTGTTCATTCTTTGAATCAAATGGTTATGACTTAGAAGTCATCTAGCGCATTATCTTCATTTTGCAGATAAAGAGACTGAGGTCCAGAGAATCACTTGCTCAAAGGCACACAAGTAGCAAATGCCAGTCAATATTTGAGTCAATGTCTTTTAACTCCAAATCTATTATTCTTTCTATTGAACTATATACTGTTTCCCTTTCTTTAATGATTTTTTTTACTCTCGTTTTCTTTCATAGTTCTTTGTAAATATATTATATAACACACCCACCATGCACCTCTCTGTTGCTCTTTGAATAATATTCATTTTTAATTTTGCAGAGACTGTGGTATTCTATAACTCACAGGTAAACAATATTAATATTGGCAGTAAAAAGATGGTCTTTGTTTCAAGTAGAATGTGGAGATCATTAAAAGAAGAAAGAAATTTACTCCAAACAATCCATTTTAATTTTCTCTTCTTTAATGTTAGGTCTAACATATTATCAATTTTGAAGTCTCTTTCTTAGATTTATCTTATCTATTGATAATATGTCACAAAACAATAATACTGGATTGATCAATTGGTCTATCAAGAAATGTTACCAAATAAACTTCAATTTATTCAAATAACTTTGTGTAATAGTTTAAATAATAGGCATTTTTATTTTTTATTTTTCCTCTGTGTCTGAGGAGAATCAAACTTATTTGAGTGGTCATGTCCTTATCATTTGATTATAGGAAAATATTTGATTTATTAGAGAAAAAAACCTTCTAGGCAATTCCAGGATGTTCTTCACCCAACTAGCCCATCATCTTTTTTTGTTCATACATAGAATCAAAAGATCATGATTTAGAAGTTTCTAGTCCAATCTCTTCTATTTTACAGATGAAGAGACTGAGGTCCAGAGAGTCATTTGCTTAACCTTACACAAGTAATGAATAACAGTCAATATTTGAATTATTGCCTTCTAACAGAAAATCTATTATTCTTTCTATTATACCATACATTTTCCTGTCTTTAATGACAATTTTTTCTCATGTTTTCTTTCATGGTTCTTTGTAAACATTAAAAATATACAAGAATTTTCAGAATGACATAACAACAAACATAATCTTATTCAATAATTTCGTGGTATTTATATCAAACATAAAATAGAGAGATTAAAATAAATTTTTGCCTTTCCTAAAATGTACAGTTAAGAATTGGAAACATACAATACTCCAGATGTGGTTTGATCCTATTACAACCTCAGTAATAAAAATGATGACTGACATTTAAATAGTGTTTTAAGATTAACAGAATATTTTGCCCATAGTCTTCTTTGATCCTCACAGCACCCTGTAGTTTTGGGGTCTTAGAGATGATTAGGGAAGAAACCACCTTGAAGAAAGATTCCTTGTGAATGCTGAGATCCTCCATATGTGGATTCCATTATGCTGTCTTCATCAAGCCTCAGAACATAATAGATGATGTACGTAAGCATCATGATAATAATGATGATGCCAGTTTGACAAAAAGGACAAAATATTCATTATACTGTATAATTAAAAAAAGCATTTGACTTAGAATTTGGGGACCTGGGCTTTAGCTTTTAACTATGTGGCTAACTAGCTGTGTGATGTAAGGCAAGCCACTTAATCACATGTTCTCAGCTATTAAATGAACATATAAACAACTATGTGGCATGGTAGAGTGTATGTCTGGACTCAGAAAAACTCATTCTTCTGAATTCAAATCCAGCTTTTACTGCGTAACCCTGGGCAAGCCACTTTCACCCAGTTTGCCTCAGTTTTTTCATAAGTAAAATGAGCTGGAGAAGGAAATGACTAATGACTCCATTATTTTTGCCAAGAAAACACCAAATGGAGTCACTGAGTCAAAAACTATTGAAAAATGAAGAAATAAATTGATGTTCTTTGTTCAAAAAATCTATGATTCTATATTCTTATACCAGAAATAATATAGAAAGAAATCTAAAGTTACTCTGCTAATATTTTGTAGCTTTAAACAAAGTCATTTTTAATTTTTCCTTCTTTCTGACTTGTATGTTAATGTTTTCAAATCTTGTCAGTTCTTTCCTCACATCTCCTGCATTTGTCTTTCTTTATATTCCTTCTTCTACTACCTTACATCAGGCTCTCTTATCCCATAGTTTGGCACAATCTGGCATAAAATTGCTGTTTAATAAGTGTTTGTAGATTTGCTGACTTGATGCTATAGTTTATGCCTAAAAGCTATAAACTGTCTTTTTGCTACTTTCTTTTTCTTTTCCTCTTATAATTTCTTTGGAAAAAAATCCCCTAAAGATTAATCTTTCAAAAGCCTCTCCTTAATTATATCATTCTTCCTTTCAGGAATATCTAATGACTTCCCATTGTCTAGTAGTTAAAATCTAAACTCCATGTTCTAAAGTTCTAATTGGCTACAGCCTACTTTTTCCATATCTTCCATTGTTTTCCTCTAATAAACTCCTTTTTTAAAAAACCAGAATGGTCTAATTAAATTTCTCTACCTCTGTTCATAATGTTTCATCATTGAGGATGCCCTTTTCCATGTTCTATACATAGCAAAATACTACCATCATATAATATGTAAGCAAAATTCCACTTTCTCTGTGACATCTTCTGACCTCCCTATCCTTAAATATTCTTTTCCCCTAAGTTATTGTGCTCTTTGCTGTTTCTACATGCATTTAACAGTTATCACATATTGCTTGATAGAATACAAGAATTTTGGAATTAGACTATAGCCCTCTGAATACAAAGTCCAACTTTAATGATCCCTGATAACTAATTATTTAGCCTCTGCTTAGAAGACTTGCTGTAATGGAAAACTCACTGCTCACTGAGAGTAGCTGATTCTATTTTGGCAGCTTTAATTTTAGGAATTTTAAGAATTCATATTGATCCTAAATCTGCTTTTGCAACTTCCACTGGTCACTTTGAATTCTATCCTCTGGGACTAAGCAAAATATGTTCATTCTTTCTTCTGCACAGCAGTTCTTTAAAGATCTTAAGACAATTATTTGGTTCCTACAAGTCTTCTCTTCTTGTGACTAATTTTCATAAGATAACTTACTCTCATATGGCATGGTTTTCACTGTATCACCTCATTATTCTAATAACCCTCTTCTAGAAAGATTTCAACTTGCCCTTCCCTAATTCAACTTCATGAATATAGAGCAGTACTATAATTGCTGGGAAAGATACAAGTTTTAGCAAGACATGAGCTTTACAAAAGTGTCTCACCTGTGTCTGTATTACAAGGAGATTAAAAAGGGAAAAGGACCCACAAATGCAAAAATGTTTGTAGCAGCACTTTTTGTAATGACAAGGAACTGGAAGTTGAATGGATGCCCATTATTTGTGGAATGGCTGAATAAATTATGGTATATGAATGTTATAGAATATTATTGTTCAATAAGAAATGATCCGCGGGATGATTTCAGAAAGGCCTAGAGAAACTTTAATTAACTGATGCTGAATCAAGTGAGCAAAACCAAGAGAACATTGTACACAGCAACAAGATTATTTGATGATTAATTCTGATGGACATGGTTCTTTTCAACAATGAGGTAATTCGGCCAATTGCAATAAATTTATGATGAAAGAGCCATCTGTACCCAGAGAGAAGACTATGGGGACTGAATGTGGATCACAACATAATATTTTCACCTTTTTTGTTGTTGTTTACTTGCTTTTTGTTTTCTTTCTCATTTTTTCCTTTTTGATTGGATTTTTCTTGTGTACCATGCTAAATATGTTTAGAAGAACTGAACATGGTTAATCTCTTTGGGATTATTTGCTGTCTAGGAAAGGTAAGTGGAGGAAAGGGAGAGAGAAATTTTTGGAACACAAGGTTTTGCAAAAATGAATGTTGAAAACTATCTTTGCATGTATTTTGAAAATAAAAGGCTATTATCAAAAAATCTATTGGAGATAAGATACAAATATAAATAAATAAAATACACAATGTTGTGTGGAAAATAGTGTTATCTGAGATTTGAGGGGAAAGATCATCAACTAGAAGTATTAAGAAAAACTTCATGAAGGAACTAACATTTTAGCTGCACTATAAGTATGGGTAGAAATTGAATAGGAGAAGAATAAAAATGATGATACCACTGTACCACTGTATCACTGAGAATATAAGTCTGGAGCAAGAAATTTCTGACTATAGGAGAGAAAAGAATGTGGGATAAGTAGGAAGTTTGATGCAAGAAATAGAAGATAATAATATGAATAAATATGGGAAAGTTAGTGTGATCAAATCATCAAGGACATTGAATACCAGGTAAAGAAGCAGGACCTTTACTTAATAAGAAAAGAGAAATGCTTCTTTAAAAACAAACAAGAAACAATCTAATCCTTTCTAAAATATAATGCTAAAAAAATGAGAACAGTATTTCATATGCATTTGGATCAGAGTATAGCCTTAATGATAATAATGATTTACTACATTTAAATAGTGCTTTAAAGTTTACAAAGCACTTTACTCACATTATCTTATTTGATTTTCTGGCTGTCTCTGAATGTAATTTTCAAAGAGGATTTCCAAGAATCTTTTCAGCAATTAAAGGATATTGAAATAAGTATGTAATACAAGGTGGCATTTTGTAGGACATTCATTTAAATATTTAAATCTTGATATGTTTGATATCTCTTTTTCTATGCCACTTCTCCTGCTCTTTAGCTTCTCCCTCTCCCCCAACAAAGATCAGTGAATCAATCAGCAAAAACCTCTCCAAGTTCTTTTCAGTACCTTGGAATATAGTTCATCTGGTGCTGGTGGCTTGAACTCATTAAGAACAACTCAGTACTATCTTACCTCTTACTTATCTTGGATTTCAATTCCTTGTTAACTATTTTGTGCTATACTTTTCAGGCTGAAAAACCTTGGTAGAAAAAATAGGGAATTTAATCATTCTGCTTTCCATGCATTGTCAATAATATCATTTTAATTTTTAGCCCTGTTGAACAGATTACCAAGTCTATAAGCAAATGTAAATTTACCAGCACTTTTTAGATGTATGGCATCCCTGGCAAAGAACTCTTCCTTTGCCTTAAACTTAGACAAGAAATATATGCCATCCTGTTATTTAGAAATTCACTTTTCAAATAAGCCTTTATCTTTTGGAGCCCTTCTTTTGAATTGGTATCAATTCATGTATATCCCAAACCCTTTTAATTTCTTCTCCAGGATGTTATACCTTCTATTAGTATTGCTATTATTTACTATGTATATGCTTTAGATATGTATAGCTTTATCTTCCTGATATGATTGTAAACTTCCAGAGGGCAGAAAACATTTCTTCTCTATTTCTGTAATGCCTTGTTTACTTCCATAAGCATTTCTCAACTGATAATACAGTATCGATTAAATTATATTTAATTTATTAATTAAATTATGGTAAATTCCTAAAAGAATAATAAAGAATGAATGTGAAAAGAAATCAGTTGTAATACCCAATAAGAGACTGGTGCCCTAATCAGTACTTTCATTAAACTACTCATAAAATAACTTTTGGAATATTAGGATGTATGGAAAAACTAGAGGAATATGAACTGTAATTGCTTACTAAAGAGGAACCTACACAAAAGTAGTCCTTGCATTGAAGGTTCTTGTAAGCCTGCAATAAATGTCCTACTGACTGAAGACAAGGGGATGGAAAATATGGCAATATAATGTTTTTTTCTAGTCCTGTAATTCTCTTAAAATAATTTTGTTTGCTTTCAGAGAATACCAAATAATTCATTCTAAAGCAATTCTGGAGTTTTATATAGTAAAATGTTCTAAGCATAGATACTTACATCATTGCATAAATAAATCAAACAATATATATGACATAGTGTTAATGGGGACTTAAGTTGCTGGACTTGGAAAAAATTCATAAAACATAGAAAACAATTATTTCTCATCTTTAATAATAGGAAAAAAATCCAAGAATTTCTTCCCTGAGAAAATTAGAAATAACTGATGTGAAAAGGTTTACAACTTGAATAAGGTCTATTCCTCATCTGTCTATCCATTAATCAATCAACAGGCATCCATTTAAACATCTACTATGTGTCAGACACTTTTCAGGTATTGGAGATTTAAACACAAAGAATAAAACAATTTCCACCCTTAAAGAGTTTACATTCATGATAGTAGACAATATATGTATGCATACAAAGTAGCTTGGGTCACTAGCATTTGATTGGGTGGGAATCAGGAAAAGTGTCATGTAGGAGATGATAAAAGTAAGCTTCATCTAAGACCTAGGAAACAGAGATGAAAATGGAGTATCTTCCAAATATGGAGGAAGCCAAATACATAGATAGAAAGTGTGTTTTACATGTGAGAAACACAGAGAAGGCCAGTTTGGTCTTAGGAGTAGATCTTGGGTATGGCTTTTCACAAAAATTAAAATATGCTTTAATTTCATTTTCAGTGACTATAAAAGGATAGTGAAAAACAAAAGCCAATAGGATCAATGATAACCAACAGTATAAACACTGAATCATAAAACAGCTAAGAATAAAGATATTGAACTTATCAATGCTTATTTTATAACTTTAGTGCTCATTATTGTGCTACATATTAGGGATATAAGCATAAAATTCCAAAATAACATAATCTCTATCCTCAAGGAATTTGCATTCCAACGGCTGAGTTTACAATCCAACAGTATGGAACCTTTAAATAGAGATGGTAGTTAGTCACTTGTTATTCATTACCCTAACCAGATGAGCAGCCCAACTTCTCTTATACTATTTTCCCTTTTCCAAGATTCCACACACACTCCTTTTTTTTCCTATCAAAATATGGGTTCCTTTGATGCCTATAAATTATTTAAAAGTTCAAAGTTCATGATTCTTAGCTGTTTTAGGATTTAGTATTCTGATTAATAATTTAATATTAATAATGATTAATACTGATCAATAATAATAATGTTAATATGAGTAAGCTTATTGGCCTTTTTTTTTTCATGTTACAGGGTAGACCAAACTGGCTGATATGCTTATATGAATTGTAATTGTCTCTGATTTTATTTTATTCCTCTACTGAACTGAAATCTCCCTGTAGTATTAGTTGAATGGCTGCCCTCAAAGAGTGGGCATTAACAATTCAATGTCACCTTGGCAGGAGGTCTCTCATGTAGTGCTCTAGGAATCTATGCTTGGCCCTCTGCTGTTTAACATTTTTGTCAGTGACTTGAATACAGACAGATGGAATGATTCTCATATTTGTCAATCTCACAAAAGCTAGAAGGGAAAATAAACATGCTACAAATGACCAAAAATACTGCAATAAGCAAATACACTAGAATAAAAATATTAAGATGAAATTCAAAAGGAATAAAAGTCAAATATTAGACTCGAATTTGAAAATCAACATCACAAGTACAGGATGGAGGAGACAGCAGTTGTTCCAAAAAAAAGATCTTGGGTTTTTAGTAAGCTTCATAAAAGGTAGAATGTCATGGTAGCCAGAAAAGCTTATGAGATATTAGACCATATTAAGAAAGTTATGGTTACCAAAAATAAGGGGGTACAAATTCTTCTATAATGTTCTCTACTCTAATTACATCTGGAATGTTATATTCAATTATGGGTACTACCATTTAAGAAAGATATTGATTAGCTGGAGAGTATTTTGAAGATGGCTACCAGCAGAGTAAAAGGACTTGGGTCCCCATCATATGGGTATTCATGGAAGTATGGTTAGCCTGAATAACAGAAGATCCACTGGGAATGTGATCACTAGCTTCAGCTATTTCAAGAGCTACCATTCAGAAAACATGAATAAAATGTTACTGTACCCCTTGGAACATTCATATTTTTAGACAGACCTGGGGTTGGGATGTTTCTTGACACATAAGAATGTCTTTTCTTTCCTTCTAGTCCAGGATCTGGTCATTTACAGAAAGCTTTCACTCAGCCTTCTCAAACTCCAACCTTTGTTTTCTACTGTTTGCCAAATTAGGTAGGCCATTGGTCTGATGCTTTCCTTTCCAAACACCCGGACAATGTGCCTCTTGCTGGTTCCACAGCTGTCCTTGAGGCTTTTTAGGAGATGTAGAATACTGCTTATCTGTGCTCTCTTTTTACTTTTCCCCCCTGTGGTAGCATAGACTAGATCATGACAATTCCTTCAAAGTTTTTCAAATCTCAAGGAATCACTGGAAACACTGGTAGAGAAGGAGCAGAGCTGGCTTGTTCCCTTAATAGGTACTTGTCTCACACACACACACACACACACACACACACACACACACACACACACACACAGGTGATAGGGGAAGATGAGTAACCCCCACTACATTGTGTCCATTACACACAAAACAGAATATTTAAATTCACATTTGCTAACTTTAGAAACCTTTGTGCTTCCTATCATTTTTATTAGTGTTTCCAGAGCGCCTAACAATAATTTTTTTTAATAGAATACAGCTTTGACTAATAGGAATGCCTTTCAAAATAGAGTTAATAACCTAATTCTTTCAGTGCTTGCATCTGTATATCCAGGTTAATTTTAAGGTGGTTTTATGTATCACCATGTATATTTTAATGAAGAATGAACTTATATCAAGGATGTATTTTGGTCTCTGATAAAAAGGAAGCTATTGAGAAGCATTTTTCTAATAAAGGAAAATGAGAAGTTGGTACTCAGTGGAGAGGACTCTGAATTTTAGGAAGAAGTGTTTTCTTCATAACTGAGGAAATGTTCTAAGCAGCCTTGCAATAAAACAATCCTTCTGTTATTGTGGATGGAAACCTAGTTGCTAATGTATATTTAAGGTATTGGAATTCTGTAAAACTGTAAGATGAGTTCCCAGGAGGAGGGCCACTCTTCTGGGGGCAGGGCTTAGGTACAATACAATACAATATAATGCCAAAGGTGGGATCATTAACTGGACCCAGGGGGTGTCAGCTATTCTTGTTCAAATGGATTGAGAACTAATTTGTACCTAGAAGCCAGAATATCTAGGTAAAAAAGACAACAAGGGCCTCAAGTTTTAAAGCCAGAAAAGAAAGATGGGCAGTTCTAAACAAAGGAGAGAGAAGCAAGTGAAGGGACTTAAAAGGGGCAGCCATTAAGAATCACAAGAGTATAGCTTAGATTAGGTCTAAATGCTAAGCAATGAAGAAGTTGAGTTTCTTCTAAGGGAAGAACCCAAGATGGACAAAGCATCAGTAGTTTCCAAAACATCTTCAGGACCAAACAATATTTCTGTGCCTTTACAAATGACAATTTTTTAAAAATTCTGTACATTTATCTTTGCTTTATTTTAATTTTCCTAGTATTTTCTTAGTAAAGCTAGCTAACTCCCTCTATCTTTTGAGTGCATTGAGCCAAAAATGATTTTTCTCCATCTTTGGACTAGGAGCTTTCCTGAGTATTTACATATATGAGAGACTTGGGTATTAGTGGAAGCAGTAGGAGAGTAAGAATAATCACAGTATCTCAGTAGTGAAAGAGAATTCAGAGCTAAGTTTTGTACATTCCATATGTGAACAAGTTTCCCCTCCAAAATGTATCCCAAAAGTGGATATTTATACTGTGCCTGAAGACCTTCAAGGATGGCAGAGGAACTGCTGCAGAAGGCAGCTTATTTGGATAGCTCTTATTATAAGGATTGTTCTTACAGCAAACCTATGCAATATTCATTCAATGTTCTGTATAACAGAACAAGTCTAATCTTTTTTTTTGATAGGATAATCCTTCAAATTGTTGTCCAGACATTCAGTCATAGCTGACTCTTTGTGAAGTTTGGACCATAGCATACCAGGCCCTTCTGTCCTCCACTATCTCTCAGTCTGTCCAAGTTCATATTCATTGTCTCCATGACACTGTCTATCCATCTCATCCTCTGTCCTCCCCTTTTCCTTTTGCCTTCAGTAATCCTTCAAGTACTTGAAGACAATTATAATGTGAAATCAACAGGCATTGAGGGCTCAATATGTGCCCGGTACTACTCACTATTGATACAAATCAATGTATCAGAGTAAGCACACATGTGTAATCCAGCTATTTAAACTGAAGATAATCTCAAAAGAAAAGTACTAACGTTAAGGAGGACCAGGAAAGGCTTATTGCAGAAGGAGTGACTTCAACTGAATCTTGGAGGAAGCAAGGAGGGAGAAATGAGCGATGAACAAAGTTCCAAGCATGGGGGACATATGGTGAAAATTCTGAGTTAGGAGATGGAGCATCTTGTGCAAGAAACAACAGGGACACCAGAGTTAGTGGATCCAAGTCCATGGAGGATAGAAATGTGTTTAAAAGGCTGGAAACATAGAAAGGGGCTGGTTTCTAAAGGAACTTTAAAGCTAAAGAGAGGTTTTTATATTTAATCCTGAAGGTAATAGGGTGCCATTGGACCTTTTTGTGCTGGGACAGTGACATGATCAGTCCTGTGCTTTAGAAAAATCAATTTGACAGCTGAGTCAAGAATGGACCAGAATGGGAAGAAATCTGAGAGACAAGAAAATCAACTGAAAGTACGTTGCAATACTTCAAACATGAAGTGATAAATGGCCTGCACCAAGATGGTAGCAATGTCAGAGGATAGAAGGTATACATGAGAAATTCTAAAAATAGAAATAATAGGAATTTGCAGTTATGAGGAAGTAAGAGAGAACGAGAAGTTGAGGATGATATCTCAGTTTCAAGCCTGGGTGACTAGGAGAATGGTGGTACTCTGAAAAGTGAAAGGGAAGTTAGGAAAGCAAGATGTTTTGGGGAAATATAATGGATTGTTTTGAATTTATTGAATTTAAGATATATAAGACACCCAGTTCTAGATGCCTAAAAGGCACTTCTGCATGTCCAATAAAAACATAGGAGATGCTAGACTAGAGGTCAGGAAAGAGGTTAGGACTTGATAAATAGATATGAAATTCATCTGCATAGAAATAATATTTGAATCTATGAAAATTGATGAGATCCATAAAATGAAGTAGGATAGAGAGAGAAGGAAAAAAGTCCAGGACAGTGTTGAGGACACTCAGAGTTAGTCAAAGTCAAATGAACTAAGGAGAAAGAAAAGAAATGATCACACAGGTAAGAGGAGACTCTCAAGTCTTCTCTTTTATTGGTTAAATATCTGTAGTTCCCTTAACCAATTTTCACAGCATGAAAATTGCTGCATGATTTCAAGGTTCTTCACCAAAGTAGTCACCCTTTTTGTCTGCTGTCCAACTTCTCAGCGCCTTTCTTTAGTGCCCAGAATGGAACACAGAACTCTCAAGTTCATTCCATTCAGGCTAGAATACAATATCTTTCCTGGTACCATGATTTTTAATGCAGCCTAACATTTCATTCGATTTTAGGAGACTCTTCTACTTTTGACTCATATTAAATTTCTACTGCAATTTGCTAAAACCATCACATTTTTTTTTTGCAAACAAATTGTTGTCTAACCATTGCTTATGTGTGTTAAATTTTTGCAATTAATAGTTTGAACTCAGTAGTAAGATTGCATTTATCTCTTCCAAATTTCATTTACTAAATTTGGTCCAATGTTCTAGCTTATCAAGGTCTCTTTGAATCCTAACTGTCATCTAATTAGCTATCACTAATGCAGTTTCCCATTCAAATGTACCAAAAAAAAATCAATGTGATAACCTTCTGGTACTTTAACTTTTTGAAGTTAACAAAGTTAAATTGTCTAACTTAACTTTGATACCTTTAATGATTCCATCTGAAATGAAATCCTTGAATAATTAATTAGCAACAATAAAGCCATTGAGTATAATTACCATCATGGTTTTGTGAAGAGCAAATTATACCAGACCAAGTTAATTGGTCTCTAGATTGACAGTTGATTTAGACATTTAGGAAGCAGTAATACTTACTTATATGAGAGACAGTCTGCCATAATGGATAGAAGTTGGTCTTAGGATCGGAAAGGCCTGATTTCAAGTACTGCTTTAGAAACATACTAAATATTTATTTGTTATCCTGGGCAAATCGTTTGGTCTCTGAATGCCTCCAGCCAAATCATTTACAGTGCTCCAGGCAACCCTCTAATAATATAAATTGCTTATAAGTTGTTTATCTATGTCATCAGACTAAAGGTCCAATCAGAAGTCCAAGATGCAACTAAGGAAATCATTATCTGACCAAAGAAGTCTGGACTCCATGCCCCTCACTCAGATAGTCACCTACCTGAGTTTTAGGAAGGATATTAATTCAATCCAATGTGATAGTTTCATTATCAAAGAGTATATCAATTCATCCTCTGGGCCAATGAGTCAGGGTCATTAGAGAAAAAGATGGCCCACTGAATATGAATGTTAGGTTAGCATTCCCTATATTTCTTGAGACATAGCAATGATAACTTCTGAGTTCCTTCTTTCTACTACCTCACATAGAAAATCACTCCATCAGTCTTTGCAAAATACAAACTGGAATAATCAGAATGTAATTAGCAGAGGTAGCCCAATCTTGTAAGTTTAAGATTCAGTTGATCATGATTTTTCTTGTGCAGCATGAAATCGTGGAAACGTGTAGATGAATTGCACATGTTTAACATATATTGGATTATTTTCCATTTAGGGAAGGGTATAAAGGGAAAGGAAGGAAAAAAAGGAACACAAAGTTTTGCAAAGGTGAATGTTGAAAATTATAGATGTTTTGAAAATAAAAAGCACTAATCAAAAAAATGGCCATTGAAAAAATTCACTGATCACCTCCCGAAAGAGACCCCCAAATGAAAATGCTAAGGAATATTATAGCTCAATTTCAGAATTATCAGATCAAGAAAAAAATATTGCAAGCATCCAGAAAGAAACAATTCAAATATTGAGGAGCCACAATCAGGATTACCCAGAACTTAACAGCTTCTGCTTTATCAAAGGGCCTGGAATATGATATTGTGAAAGGCAAAGGAATTTGGATTGCAAAGCATTATCTTTCAGGGGAAGAAGTGGATATTCAATGAAATAGGTGAATTTCATTTATTTCTGATGAAAAGACCAGAGCTGAACAGAAAATTTGATCTTCAAGTGCAGAACTCAAGCATAAAAAGGTAAAAACGATAGGTAGATATGTGTGTGTGTGTGGGTGTGTGGGTGTGTGTTTTTTAAGTTAAAAAGTTTACATCCCCATATGGGAAGATGACATGTTAAAAAAGATTCAGTTGATCAGTTCAATATTGCCCAGATAGTCTGTCCTCTTTTCACATAGAGCAGCAGTAGCATAGTGAAAGAAGAAAAATTTGGGACACAAGATTTTACAAAAATGAATGTTGAAAACTCTTACTGCATGTATTTGGAAAAATAAAATACTATTAAAAATTTTTTAAATATATTAAGCACTTGAATCAGCCTATCATAAAGTAAAGCTTTGTGGAAGAAAATGTTATATCTTCATGAGGAAAAATACAAGGTCTTTTTGCTGCTGATTTATTCCTAGCTCCTTTAATTTATTAAAACTACAAACTATTTTAGTATTTCTGAAATTCATTCTCAGACTGGTGATTTCTCCTTGAAAAAGCATTTGTTATATGTCATTATTAAGTATTCCATACACAACTGTCAATTGACTGATTGATCTCTAACACATTTGAGAGCTCTAATTGTGAAGGCTCCTACCATGGCATCTTCATAGTGGACAGGGTTCAGTTCTCCAAATATTAGTTAATTATTTATGTAAATAAGCAGTGATTTGAAAATCCTGGATTCTTTCCCCATAGCTATTTAAATCTGTGCTTTTTGGTAGACTAAATTTGTGGCTACTTTTTACCAACCCAGTCCCTATAATTCTTTGTAATGAATCTGAAATCAATTATATTATTATCCAGTATTTATTGATCTTCCATAGGAAGCTTGGCAGTGTACTAAGCTTTCTTATTGTAATTTGTATTGTATTTTTTAGGTGGAGGGTAAAGTTAAAAATAGAATAGCATATAATATGGAAGAGTGTTTTGTTTTGGGAAGAGAATATAAAGGACACTACACTTCTACCTCTTGATGACTTTTTACCAGCATAATCAACAAAAACAAATTAAGTAAAAGTAGAGTTTGGGGGGTTGTAGGAAAGAAAAATAAGGTAAAGTTTATTTGTGGACTTGGCCTCAAGGGTTTATCTACCACTGTGATTTGCATTCTTCTATATTCCATTAGTCCTGCTGGAATCAGCATTGTCCTTCTCAATGAACCACTAATGAACACCCTGGCAAGCAGGACTTAATCACAAAGCACTTTTAATCCAGGAAACCTCTTTAGAATATAAGCAAAGTAGATGTAGAATGATATAAGGGGAGAATTATCTGAAATCTTTGCTGAAAAGAGCTTAATTGCTGGTAAGCTGAGGACCCATAAAATTATAAATCTTTTGGGTGTTGTTTTAGAAACTTGCTTGTTAGAAGAAGATTCCTCTCAGCATCAATAATCTTTTAAAAAATAAGAAAGATGTAAAGATATGTTTTCTAAATGATAGGTGCTGATGAATTACTTCAGACAGGTATTCATTCAGTTTTTACACCAGATCTCAGATTTCCAGATTCCAGTTTGGTTTTGCATGAGTAGATTGAATTATTGCAAATGTAGTTAAGCCTAATTAAGCAAGAAAAAAGTCTTTGTTTTGGCTTTGTAGTGAACAGGTAGCAAATGTCCTTTGAAAATGTGACATGGCAGCATGATATGGTGAATACAATTGGTTTTAATTCCATACCAATTGTGTCATCTTTGTGACTTGGGAGAGACAATAATAGTTCACAATACCAGTTAGCATTAGTATAACATATTGTTTAATCTTCAGAACAATCCTGGAAGAGAGTTATTATTTTTATTTCTGTTTTACACATGGGAAAATTAAGGCAAAAAGTGACTTGCTCCCACATCTATTAAGTGTCTGAGGCTAGTTTTGAACTTAAATCATCCTCATTTCCTGAGGGCATCGAGGGGAACCATAGTGCACAAAGTGCTGGACCTGGACTCTGAAAAAACATTTTCCTGAGTCCAAATCGGGCCTCAGATACTCACTAGCAGTATTATCCTGGGCAAGTCATTTAAGTCTCTTTATTTCATTTTCCTCATCTTTAAAATAAGCTGGTGAAGGAAAAAACAAGCTACTCCAATATATTTGCCAAGACACCCCCCAGTGGGCTTTGGACACATGGAGAATTGGACACACAAAATTGAAATGATTGAACAGCTTCCTGACTTCCACTGCACTTTAGTCACCTCACCTTTTTGGTGGTTTCAGTTTCATAATCTGTAAAGAGATAAAACCAATTAATTGCTGAAATCCTTTCAGGGTATAATAATGATGATGGTGATGATGATGATGATAGCATTAATAGTAGAATTTACAAAGCCCTTACTTCACAATTGTCCTCTAAGATTCTAAGTGTTAGCGCCTTCCCAACCACCTTTTCACAGATGAGAAAAATAAAGTTCAAAGAGATTAAAGAGCTAGTATTGGAACATGAATTACAGTCCAAATATCTCCTCAAGTTCCATGCTTTTTCCACTATGTTATCCTGTCTCTAAATGCTATGAAAGCTATAAGTCTTTGCAAGGTAAAGGTCATCAAATCTTAAATTCTGTACAGTTCCTGACACATTGGGAATTCTTGTTAATAATTTACTAACCTACTAATTTAACTTTTGAAATGGAACACAAGAAAGGCTCTCTATGAAAAATTGCATTACACATTTGAATGTAGTCAATTTTGGTTGCCAAGGAGGCAGGGGCTCCAGTACCAGCACAATCAGCCACCAGGTCTCATCTCCACATGAGTGGTTTCCTAGGATTATGGCTATGGAGGCCATGCTGGAAATAGAACCAATGTTTTGGGGGGCACTACAATTGAGTTTGCATGTCTGTCAGTGGTAGTTGGTCACTGATTGGAGTTGCTCTCCATTTTTCAGACATACTGGCAATAACTTTATTTTTCTATGAATGGAAAGACACTAAAGCTTTCAGAATTAGATTGTAAAGGCCTTGTCTGAAGACCTCCAATCATACCATTGTAAGGAATTTTCTTCTGACCACCTGACTATTTTTTTTCCCCTGAGGCAATTGGGGTTAAGTGACTTGCCCAGGATCACACAGCTAGGGAGTGTTAAATGTCTGATGTCATATTTGAACTCAGGTCCCCCTGACTTTAGGGCTGGTGCTCTATCCATTGCGTCACCTAGCTGCCCCCTGACTATTCTTAAGAACCAATCTATCCCAAGATTTTATACTATTCTACTGCTAAGCCTTTTCAATGAATGAGCTGGGAAACATAGTTACATCAATATCATATTCTGTTAGAGACCATTTAATCCTCTCCCTATTATTATTTTGTTTAATAGACCCATTATCTTCTGTAGAAATGAAAAGTAATTTATTATAATTATTTTAAAAAATTAAATCAATCTATGTAAATTTTTTAAGTAAAGGAAATCCTAGATTTTTTTCTTATCTAAAGATAATTAAGCACATGTTTTAGGAAGCTCAGAAATAGCATCCTTATACTTTTATTTCAACCTGATTTGGCTAGTTATCTTTGATTCTAAAATTCCTCTTTTAATGTTCAAAGTAGCTGGCCAAACATGTGTTGTTTGTGCAGGACTACTTTATAGGTCCCAGATTATATAAAATCTTCCTCACAGTCAATAAAAGGGCCTTCTTTTTGTGATGGGTTTACTTTTAGTAACTTTGTTGTTGTTCAGTTGTTCAGTCTTTGTGATGCCCATAGACCAGAATATTCCTGGCTCTTCAGTCTTCCATTCTCTACTAAAAGTCTGTCTAAACTCATGTTCATTGCTTCTATGACACTGTCAATCCATCTGATCCTCTGCAGTTTCTTTTTCATTTTCGCTTTGAACATTCCCACCATCAGGGTATGTTCCAATGAATCCTGGCTTCTTATTATGTGACTAAAGTATTTAAGCTTTCAGTTTCAGCATTTGATTTTCCAAAGAATAGCCTGAATTATTTCCTTAGCAGTGATTGATATGATCTCCTTGCTATCCAGAGGATTCTCAAAAGTCTTCTCAGCACCACGATTTGAAAATGTTGATTCTTCAGAGCTCAGCTTTCTTTACAGTTCAGTTCTCACAGCCATATGTTCCTACTGGAAAAAATCATAGCTTTGATTATCTGGACCTTTTGTTGGTGTGGTGATGTTTCTGCTTTTTAGTGTATTGTCCAGATTCATCATAATTTTCTTCCTTAATTTCATGGTTACAATTGATATTTGCACCCAAGAATATATTTGCACCCAAGAAGATAAAATCTGACTACTTCTCCTCCCTCTATTTTCCAGGAAGTGATGGGAACAGTTGCCAAGATTTTTTTTTTTTAGGTTAAGCAACAAATCAACTTTTACATCCTCCTTTCTCACCCTCATTAAAAGGTTTCTTAATTATTCTTCACTTTTTTTTTGCCATCAGACTAGTATCATCTATATATCTTTCTCCTAGCAACCTTAATTTTGGCTTTTTTTCATTCAGCTTGGCATTTTGCAAGATATTGTTTGCATTTAAGTTAAATAAACAAGGCGACAATATATAGCCTTCTCATATTCCTTTTCCAGTCTTAAATTAATCAATAATTCTCTGTGGGTTCTAACTGTTGCTTCTTGGCCTGCATACAGGTTCTTCAGAAGACAAGTAGGATAATCTGGTACTCTTACCACTCTGAGGATTTTCCACATTTTGTTGTGTCCCACATAGTCAAAGGCTGGATGCCAATGAAGCAGAAGTAAATTTTTTCCCCCTGGAACTCCCTTGCTCTCTCCATAACCCAGCAAATGTTGACAATTAGGTCTTACACTATAACAACATCATCTTTCAGAAATTAGCATAAAGAGATGGAGTCACTATGGTTTGAAAAGTTTATGAATTTCCCTTTAGATTGATCTAGTGCTCTTTGGAAATGTGATTAGTTAATGCTTGTCAAATGCTCTGTTTTGTGATTCATGAGTCATGGAAAGTGCCAGGCACTCTCATTTTTACTTCTTTATTACTTTATAAAAATCCAAGTTGGTTGAAAGATTTCTTTTAAAATGGTGATTTCTTTATTCTGAAATTCTCATTAATCATATAACCACTGGAAAAAGGAAAAATTTCTAAAATTAACATTTAAAACTTTTCTCATAAAGGTGTTAACATGAGACTGAGTTTTTGATTAAACAACACTTCTAAGTGTTTTATATTTGTATATACTTCAGCTTTTGGTTATAATTGGTTTATATTTTTTGTGTTCTAGTAAACATGTAGATGCAGTATTTTTTTCAAACTAGGGAAGGCTTAAAATATTAATATGATATTGGTATTGATATTTTATTTTGATATTGATATTCGACAGACATGATCCTTTGATCTTGAAGCTTTTTACATCATTGAAGAAATATTCCACCAGATGGAGGAGCTATTTAATGTGTTTTTTGGTGGAATCATATGTTTTGATGCCATCCATGAGCATCAATTGATTAAGAAGATATTTTGCTTTGACTCCATCTTTAAATTGAAAGTCTTACTTAACTCTCTTTTATCATAAGAGATTTAAGGCTAGCATAACCATAATGGCCTTAAACTATTTTCCTGAAAAATGACATGTTTAATATAAATTTTTTGATATTATTGTGTTGGTGACATACTTAAAGACTAGTTTTCACTGTGGACAGCAAATATTCTAGCATTCTTATTTTACTTGAGTCTATTTTATATATTTCTACTATATGAAAACTGATAATAGCTATTACTATTATTATTATTACTATTATTATCATTATATTGCCAGGGTTTCCTATAAAGGAAAGTTTTACTAGTGAATTTAATGCTATTTTTAAGCATTGGTAATTTAATAGTGCTTTACTCACAACAACTCCATGAAGTAGATGTAATGTAAATATTATTATTATTCCCATTTTTCAGTTGAAATAACTGAGGCTTATGGAAATTAAGTGGTTTTCCTGACACATAGCTACCACTGTAATTTTATTATTTCTATAGCTATTTTCTTTCCCATTGCTATATAAGTCGTCTCTCCTTTCTCAGGTCATTTAATTAGTTAATCAGATTTTTAAAAAATGTCAGCTGAGTCAAATCTAAGGGTACATTGTAACTAAATCTTCACATAATTTCTTTGGAAAAAATTTGTTACAATGGCATTTTGAGTCATGAAAAATTATTGTCTCCTCTTTGTTAGATTGAGATAAAAGCCATTCAATAGAATAACAACACTAAATGTATCCATAAGTGCATACAATTGAGAACCAAGACTAATCTATATTTAATTTTAAAAGTTAAGTAACAGAAGAAGTAACAGTAACAGTGTATGGGAAAGTGCTAGATGAACACAGAAGTTCAGAAAATGGTAAAAATAAAAGTCAACTATAGTTATTGAGAAAGTCTTATGATTTTAAAATGGCAATAATTTACCTCAAATAATGTATTATGATTTACAAAACATTTTATTATTTTGTTTCATTGTCATAACAGCCTCATTAGGTAAGCTATATAAAAATCACACCATTTAATATTTTTCAGTCATTTCAATCACTTCTGACTCTTTGTGACTCCATTTGGGAATTTTCTTGGCAAAGCCATTGAAGTGGTTGGCCAGTTCCTTCTCCAACTCAGTTTACAGATGAGGAGACTGAGGCAAATAGGGTGAAGTGACTTTCCTAGGATCACAGAGCTAGTAAGCATCTGGGGCCAGATTTGAATGAAAATGAGTCATGTTCGTGCCAAGTCCTCCCCTCCCTTTCCATTCCTTTTCCTCTCGTTCTTTCCCCTTCCATTCCTTTCCTTTTCCCTTCTCTTTCTTTCTCTTCCCTTTCTCCACAGGCTTTTATTTTACTTGCCCAAAATCTTTTTTTTAATTAAAAAATTGATAACTTCTTTTTATACCATCTTCATGCCTCTTCTATTTCAGAGAAATATAACATCTCTTTTCAAAGACCCATCTCATAACAAAGATTTCAAAAGAAAAAAGTTAGCAAATTTATCTGTCAATGAAGTTGGATATTATATGCAGTTACACACTTTTATAATCACCCTACCTCTGTAAAGAAGGGAGAAAGGGAAATGCATTCTCATATTTCTCCTTTGGGGCCAAAATTGGTTATTATAATTCCACAGCATTCAGTTTTCATTTTGTTGTAGTTGTTTATTTCTCCATTTAAATTGCCATAGCCACTGTGTACATTTTTTACAGTTCTATTCATTTTGCTCTAATGAAAAAAAAATACTTTTTTTTCATAAAAGTCTTTCCATGTTTCTTTGTATCCTTCATAGTCATTATTTTTCAGACCACAGTAATATTCCATTACATTAGTAGACTACAATTTGTTTAATACTTTACCAATTATTAGGCATCTATTTAGTTTCCAGCCTACCATAGATTTGTTAGCACTTTTTGAGTCCCTTTTTATGGGAAATCTATAAAAAAGTAACATTCATTCCATTATCTCTCACATTCTCATATTCCCCATTTCTTCATGGCATCAAATAATCTACTTGAAATAAAATACCCTTGGTCACATCATAAAAATATGGGTAATGTACATACTCAGTTCTACTGGAGTTAGCACTCTGTATTGAAAAAATTGTTTTTTAAAAACAGATGTTTATTTGAATAATCCAGTGAACAACTTTCCTTAAATTTTGAATCAGTTTTCAATCTAGCATCCATTTATTAGTCACCAATTAGCAATTATGAGGGATATACAAAGTAATATTCATAATAGGAGAGCTACTCGTAGAAGGTTCTAAATATGAAACTTGTCAGGAGGTGATAAACTTCCAAGTTCCCTTACCTTCCAACACCCTGGTAGTCATTGTGAAGATCCAGTTCATCTAACACACTTTAAAGTGACAGTTTCTAAGATCACTTCTGTGTTTTTAGGAATGTCAGGAAGGTTTCATTGAAGTTCAGGCTGCTAATATGTGACTTGAATTGTTTGTCATTGTCAGTAGTAATAATCAAAATTGTGATTTGTCAGTCAGTACCTCTCAGAATTGGGTAATAGTTTTGTGGTACCTGAAAGTGATTGTTTAGTAGAGATTTCTTTATGGAGAAGAATACTTTACATCAATAGGAAATTCATCTTGTTCAGATATACTGTAGACTCCTATGATATGACAGGCTCTCCAGTGAAAGAAATTTTACTCCCTTAAAATGTTATTTATTTGAATACATTTAGGATGCCCTGGAAGTCATACTGATGCTAATATTCTAACCTTTCAGGTATTCATTTCATTTATCTGTTCTAATAGAAGAGACTTAGCTTAGAATGGGAATAGTAGGAAAGTTCCCATCTTCTGATTGGAAATTAATTTTATTTTGGGAGGAAATTGAGGTTGGAATATTAAAGATATTTTTTCCCCTCAAAGAGAGGTAATTTACCTTTATACCCATGAAGATCACTGTACCTCCAGTTGCCTGATCCTATATTACATTTGTATATGCAACAAATAAGTTATTCTTAGATACATCCAAGTACTAGTAATTTTTCCATGGAAAAATGAGGTTTCTCTGAATGGCAATGTTTCTATTCATAATTTACTGAGGAATAAGAAAATGTTAAGAACTATTGTGATATATTTTAATATAGTGTTCCATTTTATGTGGCATGTTAAACACCAAAATGGGTGATAATTGCTTAAAGTCACTTAAATTCAGGTCTGAAGAGTTAGTATAATTTTTTGCTGGAAACTTAAATATATTTGTATATTTACATATATATATGTATTTTGGATTTTTTTTTAGAGAGGTATGCTCTTTTAACTCTAGAAAATACATTATTAATGAGATATAAGGATAAGGTCAGTTTAGGTAAAAATGAAAAGATTCTAGACCTTGTAGGGGATTTATGATTTTGAATAGTTCAATTGCACATAATTCTATATAAGGCCAGCATAATCAATGAACTTGCCTGAGTTCACAGACTGCCATAGTAGCTTTGCCTCTCTGGACCTTTGTTGGAAAGGTGATGTTTCTGCTTTTTAGTATGCTGTCCAAATTTGCCTTACCTTTCCTTCCAAAGAAACAAGGAACTTTAAATTTCATGACTGCAGTAACCATCTCCAGTGATTGTTGAGGCCAACATTATAAAATCTGACACTGCTTCCATTTCTTCTTCCTCTATTTGTCAGAAGTGATGGAATCAATTGATATGATCTTAGTCTTTTTTTATTGTTTGTTTTGTTTTTTAATTTAAGCTTCAAGCCAACTTTTATAATTTTCTTTCACTCTCAAAAGGCTTTTTAATTCTTCAGTTTTTGCCATCAGAATGTTATCATTTGTGCATGTGAGATTATTGATATCAACCCTGGCAACCTTAATTCCAACTTTTGATTCAGTCATACTGGCATTTCTTATAATGTACTCTGCGTGTAAGTGAAATGAATGAAGTGATAATGTACAGCCTTGTCATACTACTTTTCCAAATTTAAACCAATCAGTTGTTGCATGCTCAGTTCTCATGCTAATTCTTGACCCATACACAGATTCCTCAGGAGACAAGTAAGATGATCTGGTACTCCCATCTCTTTGAAAACCTGCTATATTTTATTGTGGTTCACACAGTCAATGAAGCAGAAGTTGATTTTTCAGCCCCTGGAACTCCCTTACTTTCTCCAAAATCCATTGAATTTAGGCAATTTGGTCTTTGGTTCCTCTGCTGCTTCAAAAAAGCAGCCTTCACGTACAGTAATTCTCAGTTCACATATTGTTAAAGCTAGGCTTGCAGAAGGTTAAGCATAACTTTTCTGGTATATCAAATAAGTGCAATTGTTAGATAATTTGAATATTCTTTGGCATTGTCTTTCTGTAGGATTGGGACATAAACTGATCTTTTCCAATTTAATAGCCACTGTTGAGTTTTCCAGATTTGCTGTCATATTCAGTGCAACATTTTAACAGCATCATCTTTGAAGATTTTAAATAACTCACATTATAGTAGAAGCTGCTAAATCATGTTTGATCTGGAATATGACCCCTTTGTAACTTTTTTACTGACTGCTCACAGTATGTTTTCTTTGATCTGGAAGCTTTGGATTTTGGCTATAATGATTCTGAGAGTTTTCATTTGGGGATTCTTTCAGGAGATGACCAGTGGATTCTTTATATTTCCAC
This sequence comes from Antechinus flavipes, assembly GCF_016432865.1. Taxonomy (NCBI): domain Eukaryota; kingdom Metazoa; phylum Chordata; class Mammalia; order Dasyuromorphia; family Dasyuridae; genus Antechinus; species Antechinus flavipes. Next base: position 89,699,869 of record NC_067399.1, read on the forward strand.
TTTGGCCTCTGATTCTAAGAGACCTGGAAAGTTTAAGATTTCTTAAAGTGTAGTATCTAAGCTTTTTTTGATTGTTGCTTTCAAGTAGTTCAATGATGCCTAATTTTTTTTCTCCTGAGTCTTTTTTGCAGATCAATTATTTTTACTGTGAGATAGCTTATCTTTTCTGCCTTTTCAGGCTTTTGATTTTTTTTTTTCAATGTTTCTTATTGTCTCATGAAATCATTTGTTTCTATTTGTTTCATTCTATCTTTCGTCATGTAGATTTTTTTGGAAAGGTTTTGTACCTCTCATTTCATGCTGTTAATTCCTTCCAATTCTTAGCTCTATAACTCTAATTTCTTTTATGTTTTTCGTCCTCTAATGCTCTCATTTCATTTATTAAAAAAATGTATATTCCTAAAAAAGCAACTTTTGCTTTATCTTTTTCAGGAGTTCCAGTTGAATTTGTATTAAACCTTTGTAGATGTTTTTGAGTTTGTGTATATCTATATTTATATCTATCTATCTATCTATCTATCTATCTATCTATCTATATACAGAGAGAGAGAGAGAGAGAGAGAGAGAGGAAAAGAGAGAGAGAGAGAGAGAGAGAGAGAGAGAGAGAGAGAATGAGAGAGAGAATGAGAGAGAGAGAGAGTCATCAGCTCTGTCACCATAATCGTTTTTATATTGAATTCTTTTTGTTCGTTTGGACTTTCATCTTTCTAATATACTTATTGATTTTGGTCTTCATGTTAAGTCTAGGCTGTGTGCATTTTTGGAAGAAAGCTCTGTGCCAATTCTGTTGCTGCTTACTTTTTTTGGTTATTGCTTTTCATTATCTTGTTTCCTACTTCCACAAATGCCTTTTCTAAGAGCTAATTGAGTCTAATGTCTGATTGTTAATGGGAAGCACAACAGAATGAACTTATGGACTACAGTATTACAAGTAGTTGCCCAAAGGATTATTTTTTGCATCTACTTCTCTGATGATCCAACCTGACAGTGAAAGTATGTTTCAGGGGTAAGCCGTGTGATTTAAAGAAAATTCATATTTTTACTTTCATTTCCTTTAACAAAATTACTAAAAATATTTTTATCATTTGATTTAAAGATTATATTTTCACTTTAATAGGTCTTAGCGTGTGATGCTTTCAAAGATATCTTTTTCTTTATATAATTCATACCCATTGCTTTAAGTCAGCAGCAAGTTGAAAGCAGCCCAAACAGCAAAACTGATAAAAACAAAACTAATAGCAACTTACATAAACCTAAATAAGATACTCAATTCTTTTCTTTGGCAAAATCTAATACAAATATATTACTTTTTCTTTGCTTCTTTTTTGATTGATTGATTGATTTGATATTCCCCCAGTAACATTGAAAAAACAAAACAAAAAAAGAATTTTTTACATTTGTTTTAAAAATTTTTGAGTTCTAGGTTCTCTTCTTTATCCCCACTCAAAATTAAGAAACCACATTATGAAGTTATGCAAAACATTTTAATAATAGTCAACTTGTGAAAGAAAACAGATCTACTACTCTAATGAAAATAAAACACTTAAGAAAAATTGTTTAAAAAAAAGAAAGAGAAAAAGAGAGAATGCTTCAATCTGTATTCAGACATAATCAGTTCCTTCTCTGGGTATTGATAGGATTTTTTATTATAAGTTTTTCTGATGAGTTATGCATGCTTGTATTACTGAAAATAGCAAAGTCATTTACAGCTGGTCATCCCAGAACATTCCTATTACTTTGTATAGAGTACATTTCCCTTTGCTTGAGTTCATGGAGGAGTTTCCAAGGTTTTTTTTTTTTTTTTTTCTGAGAGCATCTTGCTTATCCTTTCCCATAGAACAATAACATTCTATCACAAACATATACCACAGTATATTGAAGCATTCCCCAATTGACGAGCATCCCCTCAATTTCCAATTTTTTGTGCTGAAAAGAGAATTACTATGAATAATTTTGTACATATAGGTCATTTTTCAATTTTTGAATCTCTTTTGGAATTCATACATAGTAGTGATATTGTTATATCAAAGGATATGCATGAATTTATAGCCCTATGGGCACAAATCATATCTTTTGATCATTTATCAATGGGGACATGGTTCTTATTTTTTATAAATTTGTCTCAATTCTCTCTATATTTGAAAAATGAGGTCTTATCAGAGAAACCTGATATGAAATTCTTTTTACAATTACCATTGACAATTGCATTTCTTCTACATACCTCATTTATTCTGTCTTTCTTTTCACCTTGTCTCTACTTAAGTGTTTTGGTACTGACCACTCCCTTCTCTAGTATGCCTTCTCTTTTATCACCCTCCCGTCCTTCCCATATCCCATTTTTTTCTGCAGGGTAAGACAGATTTCTATACCCAAATTGAGTACGTATGTTATTTTCCTCTTTAGGCCAGTTCTGATGACAATAAAGTTCACTCACTCACCCTCTTCTCTCCCTTTTCTTCTCCACTGTGAAAACTTTTGCCTCTTTTTTAATGGCAGATAATTTGCACCGGTCCACTTCTCCTTTTCCCATTCTCTCAGTACATTCCTCTCTTATCCCTTAATTTTATCATATTTAAAAAAGATATTATCCCTTCATATTCAACTCAGACTTGTGCCCTCTATCTATCTATCTATCTATCTATCTATCTATCTATCTATCTACTCCTTCTAACTGCCATATAATGAGAAAATTCTAGTGAAATATGAGTATCATCCTCCCATATAGGAATGTAAAAGGTAAACCTAATTTAGTCCCTCATATCACTTTCCTTATTACCTCCTTATGCTTCTCCAGAGTTCTGTATTTAAAAATCAAATTTTCCATTCAGCTCTCATCTTTTTATCACAAATGCTTGAAATTCCTCTATTTCATTGAATGACTACCTTTTACTCTGAAGGGTTATACTCAGTTTTGCTGAGTAGGTGATTCTTGGTTGTAATCCTAGTTCCACTGCTGAAATATCATATTTCAAGCTTTCCAATCCTTTATTATAGAAGCTGCTAAGTCTTGTGTTATCTTGATTGTGGCTCAACTATTCTTTAACTGTTTCTTTCTGAATGTTTGCAATATATTCTCCTTGACCTGGAAATTCCAGAATTTAGCTACAATATTCTTGGGATGTCTTGGGATAATATTTTGGCATGTCTTTCAGGAAGTTATTGATGGATTCTTTCAATTTCTGTTTTGTCTTCTGGTTCTAAAATATCAGGACAGTTTGATAATTTCTTGAAAGATGATGTTCTCTTTTTTAAGGAATTATTTTCCTTAGTGAAGTTTTGTACCTCTTTTTCCCAATTGGCCAATTTTGCCTTTTAAGGCATTTTTCTCTTTTTAAATTTTTTTTTGTATTTTCTTTTGTACTACTCAATACTTTTCATAATTTTTCTTTCAACTCTCTTATTCGATTTTCAGAATTCCTTTTGAGCTCTTCTATGGCCTCAAACCAATTCTTATTTCTCTTGGAGGTTTTGGATGTAGGAGCTTTGACTTTGTTTTCATTTTCTGAGTGTGTGTTTTGCTTCTCCTTGTCACCATAACTTTCAATGGTCAGAAACTTTTTTCTGATTTCTACTCATTTCTCTATTCTATTACTCAGCTTTTAACTCTTTTTTTTAAAGCAGAGCTCTGTTTCTAGAGTGGAGGGTGCACTGTTCCAAGCTACAGACGTTTTGTGCTGCTGTTTTCAGAGATCCTTCTAGGAATTTGACCACAAGCACTCTTTTCTGCCTGGGAGCTGTTAAGAGTGTCCTCATCCTATCTTGGGTGTAAGATCTGGTGTGGTGGCCATGGCTGGGGCTCTACTGACCCAGGATGCTTTGGGACTGCACACCAGATACCCTTCCTCCCCACAGACCCTTTCCACTTACCTTCTCAGTTCTCCCCAGTATCCCTGAGCTGAGAGGTCCAAAACCCTCCATCATAGTGCAGATTCAGAGGTCCCACCTCACTGATGTTGGGGCCTGGGCTGGGTCTGGGTTTGGCATCAGGGCTGGGATTTGTGCTATCAAGACCTGCACTCGGACTGCATGCTGGGCTCCCACTTTGCTTCCACAACCTTTCCTGCTGAGCTTCTAAGTTGCCTTCAGCTGGAAAATGTTCTATTCCATCTTTTTTGGTATTCTGATGTTCTAAAATTTGTTTAGAGTCGTTACTTAAAGGAATTTGGAGCGATGTGAGGAAGAGGTTTGGCAACTTCCTGCCTTTACTTTGCCCTCTTGACTCAGCCTCCACTTTCTTTAGAGAAATAACATTCTCTAAATCACACTTAGAGAGTAAATTTAACACATGAAGATTTCTCCATTTGTTCCCAGGATGAAATACAGAGGTTATTTAATAAAATAAGCTTTTCATTTTATCTTTATTTGTGTGATACAATGTAGAATATTTCATAGACCCACTCACACTGAATCTAGTTCTACTTTCAATGATAGACATACTTTTTCCTGTTTGGAAACTGCTAAGGGCTTAGAACTACGCCATTCTATTGAGCCATATCTTCTAGCACTCTTTCATCATTATCTTGACACCTGGTCATTCCCTGATCGATGCGAGCATAGCTAATGAGTCGATTCAGGCTCTTTGGCTAGATACATAGAATCAGGATGTCTGCCTCTTCACTACCTTACTTCTTAATTTCCCCATAGTTCTCTCCTTGGTAGTAAATACAGCACTGAAGGCATCTGTATTTGGACAGATCATCCCAAACTGTCAGACATCCACATTTGATGCCTTTGGCCCCATCTCTTGAATATGACCTCTTCTCTTTGATATTTCCACTATTCTGATGCAGATCCTTATCATCTCTCACATGGTAATAACCTGCTTGTGGATCTATCTCCTCAACACTCACTCTCTCTCTCTCTCTCTCTCTCTCTCTCTCTTCTCTCTCTCTCTCTCTCTCTCTCTCTTCTCTCTCTCTCTCTCTCTCTCTCTCTCTCTCTCTCTCTCTCTCTCTCTCTCTCTCTCTCTCTCTCTCTCTCCTTACTCCAACTTACCCTACATTTAGTAGCCTATCTTTTCCTGAAGTGTAGACTCCACAATGTCATTTCTCCTTACCACTTCCAGGACAAACTATAAAATTTTCTGTTTTGAAGTTCAAAGTTCTTCATAATCAAAGTCACCCACCCCCTTCCAGTATTCCTACACCTTACTTCCCCACCACATACTCTTCAAACTAAGAACACTGCCTTTCTTGCTGTTCCATGAATATTACACTCTTATCTCTCAACTTTGGATATTTTGTTTGTCTGTCTCCCACACCTAGAATGCTCTCCATTTCATCATAGACTACTGGTTTCCCTGATTTCCTTCAAGTCCCAGCTAAAATCCCATATTTTACAGGAAGCCTTTCCCAATTCCTCTTAATTTTAATGTATTAATTCCATTAATTGTTTCACATTTCTCCTGAATACAGTTTGTTTGGACATATTTGTCTTCTTCCTCTCCAAATAAATTATGAGCTCCTTAAAGTGGGGGCAATCTTTTGCTTCTTTTTGTATTTCCTGTGCTTAACATAGTGCTTTGCATACAATATGTGCTTACTACATGCTTTTTGACTGACATCCATTAAACTACTCATATTAATGTTCTTTTGGCTTCTACACTGTCAAGTCCCTTTCCATATTCTAATTTCACCTACTAGTAATTCCAAGCACAATACTAAAACTCTGTCCATACCGAATTCTCCAAATATTCAGCACAAAATATTAACTTCTCTTCCACATATCCAAAGTTAGATTCCAAACCATACCTACTCTACCAATTGTTAGGTTTATGAGACTCTCCTGGTAGGTATCATAATAAAGAGTGCTGAGCCTGAATTCAGAAAGACTTGAGGTCAAGCCTCAGATACTTAATAGCTAACTCTGGACAAGTCACTTAACCTCTTGCCTGCCTCAGTTTCCACAGCAATAAAATAGAAATTATAGTAGTATCTTCCTCACAGATTGGATGTGTGGCTCTCACATTTGTAAAGTGCATAGCACAGTTCCTGATGCATTGCTGGCACTTAAAAATGCTTGTTCCTTCCCTTTTCTATTCCCATATGGCCTGGAGGGAGGGAAGATAGTTATCAGCTGTGTTCCTTTTTTTGTCTTCCATGCCCTAATGTTAAGTCAGGAGTCCCCATAGTAGGAGCCACTAAGTAAATTCAGTTCAGCAAACCAAAAAACAAAACAAACACCACATAACACCCATTGTCTTCATTATGGAAATTATTGGGAAATAAGATAATCTTTACCCTCATATAACTTGTAGTTTAGTAGTGAGATAAGACACAAACTTTAGATAAGTATAACACAAAATAATTTATGATAAATGCAGTGAGATGGAAAACAGTGCTATGTGCACTCTGGGGGGGAGGGGGAGGGAAGGGGAGAAGGGGTCATTACTGATGACAGAACTAGGAGAAGCTTCCTGGAAGAGAGGAAGGACATTTGATTTGTATTTGAAAAGATGCATAAGAATTTATACTAGGCAGCTAGGTAGTCCAGTGGAGAGAGCCCTATACCTGGGGTCAGGAAAACCTCAGTTCAAACACAGGCTCGAATATTTGCTGCGTAACATTAGACAAGTCATTTAATTTCTGTTTTTTCTCAGTTGCCTTGTTTGTAAAATAGAGGAAAATACCACCTTACTTTGTAGGTTGTGATAATCAAATGAACATCTCTCTTTCCTTGGAGTAGTAGTTCATTTGGAATTGAATATAGCATAGATTGTGTACTAACCAGAGATACAGCTGGAGAAGTAGGGTAACATCAGGATTGAGAGTTTTGAATGTCAGGTCAGAGAATATGAATTGTGCTTGTTAGGCAACAAGAATTTCTGAGCACAAGAGTGATCTGACCAGATCTATTCATAAAAAAGATTAGTTTAGCAGTGGTAGGTACCAAGGATAAATGAAGATAGGAGGGGAGAAGGGAGGATGGGAGATAGAAGACCCTTTTTTGAGGCTGTTACAATATTTTAAGGAAAGAATACCTAATATTTTTTTCCATGGATCTTTTTTTTTGCAGGCAATGAAGCCTATGGATCCCTTCTCAGAATGTTTTTAATTATATAAAATAATTTGTGATTATAAAAGAAATAAATTATACTAAAAATATTTTTAAAAGACAAAACAAAATAACAGAACTCAGGTTAAGAACTCATTTTCTAGAATTTAGGGCCAGCGCAGGGAATGGGGATGGGGGTAAGGGAGGGGGCTAGGGCTGGAGCTGGAGTGATGGTAGTCGAAATAAAGAGGAGGCATATCTAGATGGTCTCTAAGGTCCCTTCCATGACCTTATCCCATGTTATAAAAGTGGAATCTACATATAATTGAGAATTGGAAATCTAATTAACAATTGATTGAATATGAAAGATGAAGGAGAAAGGAGAGTCAAAAGTATCCATCAAACTTTGGATACTGAATGCAATGTGGCACCACTGACAGAATTGGTAAAGTACAAATACTCGGGAATACTTTATGAGATAATCACATGCTATTTTGTGATTATAAATGATCTGATAACAATGACCATGTTTCATAATTCTTTGTACTTCACCATATTTCTCCAATTCTTGAGAATAGTGCAAAAGAACTGGAATTATATTCTGTCATTCAAGTGGGAGATCTTAAAAAAAGAAATATCAAGTACTGGGAACTCAGTGGCACTAAATTGAATACTTCTCCTTATTTGCATGGAAGAATTAGTATAATGGAAAGAGGTTGGAGTCTCAGGATCTGGATTTGGATTCCAGTTTATTATGAATTACTTCTTACTATCATGCAACCTTTGGTGTTATTTCCATGGGCCTCAGCCTCTTTATCAGTAAAATAATGTCAAACACTCTTTTTGAACTCTAAAATCCTGTAATTCTATTACTTGTGTTAGTTGAAACCAATAATAAAGGGGGGGGAGGGAAAGGAGTTATAAAATTGGTTAATATTTCTTCATTAAAAATACATCTATTAAGATGAGAAATAGAGTTTTGAAAACATCTACCTCAAATTCAAGTTATATTCAATATATATTCTAGGGGAGAGGGTCGGGGAAGGAGGGGAAAATTGGAACACAAGATTTTCCAAGGGTTAATGTTGAAAATTATCCATGCATATGTTTTGAAAATTAAAACAATTTAATAAAAAAATAAATTTTATAAAATAAAAAAATGTTATCCACCTTTAACATTGAGATTGAACACTCTTTGTCTTGAGTATGATTAGAAACTGATAATAAAATAGTTATTTCATTGGAATACTCATTTAGACTTGCATATATCACCACTTTCAGATAATATAACTGTCAACATGTTTATCAATAGTTTAAGTTTCCAGAAATTTCTAATACTCCTTCTGCCAGTCAATATAGATAGCATCACATTCATCACCATAGCTTGGGTTGTCAAGAATGATATATATATATATATATATATATATATATATATATATATATATATATATATATATATATATATATATATATATTGACTAAATGTAGTAGTAGTTTAAAAAAAAAAGTAAAGAGATTTCAACTTTGGAAAAGAGGTAACTACAGTTTACTGGAGGATTTTTCACAGTGGTACTTTCTCCTTATTGAGAAGAGTATTGGACTTCTATACATCATAACTTAAAAGCCAAATTCTGCTTTCATTTATTTTTATACAGCTTCAGAAGAGCAGAATACTCAGTTTCAGTAATACTGAAATCCACATGAAGACATATCCTGCCAAATTGCAAAGAAAAATGTAATTCAGTGAGGTCAAATAAGAGTTTTATTGATTTGGAATATGGGTTTAGAGACAAAATTAATTAGACTTTTTCCCCATTAAGTTCAAAAGCAAAGAAATTGTTTTAAGCTGTTTTTAAATTCATCTTTTTGAACTCAAGGTATTTTATCTAATTTTAAAAGTACTTCCTTGATTTTCAAGTGCTGACCCGATCTCTTCTCTGCATTTGGATCTTTTCTCTCCTATTGGCTGATTAATAGTCTTCTTTCTGCAAACTGATATTACTATCTTAACATTTTACTCTACATGAGTGACGAACTGATGTAGGATATTAAGAAATGTTCATCTCTTTCCTTTATGTATTAATGAAAAGTTCCAATAAAGTTAGACTTTTTTTGAGGTTAGAGAAAAGAACTGGGGAAATCTGTACTTACTTGGAAAGTAAAATCCTACTCTCTGATAACTTATTATAGTGTGAAGGTCACTGTGAGTTCTCAAAAGCCAATCCAGAGCTATTACAAGCACCGGCAGGTTCTACCAAGCTGAAAAGATTGTGAGCATGGACTCAGTGACAAATTGTGTTTTCTTTCTGAGGAGTGACCTAGCTAAAAATGGAGAAACTTCCTCTAGAAGATTAGCTCTTGGATGATGATTTTTGGCAACGGAAACTCTGTATTTACAGTCCCAGTAGCTAGTTACCAGCATACAAAATTCTAATAGGAATATATTTTTGTTCATTCATTCAACAATTATTGAAAATTTACCAAGTGCTTTTGGTAAGCATTATGTATGCTAAATATGGTGGCTTCTGAGAATATAACCTAGTCCTTGCCTTCAGAGAGCTTGTCTCCAAGAATTAATAAGTGAAATAAATCAAGTACAAGAAATGACCATAGTACAAGGCAGAAATATATACAAAAAACAAAGGCATTCAGTAAAATAAAATAGAAATCATAGTAGTATCTTCCTCACAGATTGGATGTGTGGCTCTCACATTTGTAAAGTGCATAGCACAGTTCCTGATGCATTGCTGGCACTTAAAAATGCTTGTTCCTTCCCTTTTCTATTCCCATATGGCCTGGAGGGAGGGAAGATAGTTATCAGCTGTGTTCCTTTTTTTGTCTTCCATGCCCTAATGTTAAGTCAGGAGTCCCCATAGTAGGAGCCACTAAGTAAATTCAGTTCAGCAAACCAAAAAACAAAACAAACACCACATAACACCCATTGTCTTCATTATGGAAATTATTGGGAAATAAGATAATCTTTACCCTCATATAACTTGTAGTTTAGTAGTGAGATAAGACACAAACTTTAGATAAGTATAACACAAAATAATTTATGATAAATGCAGTGAGATGGAAAACAGTGCTATGTGCACTCTGGGGGGGGAGGGGGAGGGAAGGGGAGAAGGGGTCATTACTGATGACAGAACTAGGAGAAGCTTCCTGGAAGAGAGGGAGGACATTTGATTTGTATTTGAAAAGATGCATAAGAATTTATACTAGGCAGCTAGGTAGTCCAGTGGAGAGAGCCCTATACCTGGGGTCAGGAAAACCTCAGTTCAAACACAGGCTCGAATATTTGCTGCGTAACATTAGACAAGTCATTTAATTTCTGTTTTTTCTCAGTTGCCTTGTTTGTAAAATAGAGGAAAATACCACCTTACTTTGTAGGTTGTGATAATCAAATGAACATCTCTCTTTCCTTGGAGTAGTAGTTCATTTGGAATTGAATATAGCATAGATTGTATACTGACCAGAGATACAGCTGGAGAAGTAGGGTAACATCAGGATTGAGAGTTTTGAATGTCAGGTCAGAGAATATGAATTGTGCTTGTTAGGCAACAAGAATTTCTGAGCACAAGAGTGATCTGACCAGATCTATTCATAAAAAAGATTAGTTTAGCAGTGGTAGGTACCAAGGATAAATGAAGATAGGAGGGGAGAAGGGAGGATGGGAGATAGAAGACCCTTTTTTGAGGCTGTTACAATATTTTAAGGAAAGAATACCTAATATTTTTTTCCATGGATCTTTTTTTTTGCAGGCTGTGAAGCCTATGGATCCCTTCTCAGAATGTTTTTAATTATATAAAATAATTTGTGATTATAAAAGAAATAAATTATACTAAAAATATTTTTAAAAGACAAAACAAAATAACAGAACTCAGGTTAAGAACTCATTTTCTAGAATTTAGGGCCAGCGCAGGGAATGGGGATGGGGGTAAGGGAGGGGGCTAGGGCTGGAGCTGGAGTGATGGTAGTCGAAATAAAGAGGAGGCATATCTAGATGGTCTCTAAGGTCCCTTCCATGACCTTATCCCATGTTATAAAAGTGGAATCTACATATAATTGAGAATTGGAAATCTAATTAACAATTGATTGAATATGAAAGATGAAGGAGAAAGGAGAGTCAAAAGTATCCATCAAACTTTGGATACTGAATGCAATGTGGCACCACTGACAGAATTGGTAAAGTACAAATACTCGGGAATACTTTATGAGATAATCACATGCTATTTTGTGATTATAAATGATCTGATAACAATGACCATGTTTCATAATTCCTTTGTACTTCACCATATTTCTCCAATTCTTGAGAATAGTGCAAAAGAACTGGAATTATATTCTGTCATTCAAGTGGGAGATCTTAAAAAAAGAAATATCAAGTACTGGGAACTCAGTGGCACTAAATTGAATACTTCTCCTTATTTGCATGGAAGAATTAGTATAATGGAAAGAGGTTGGAGTCTCAGGATCTGGATTTGGATTCCAGTTTATTATGAATTCCTTCTTACTATCATGCAACCTTTGGTGTTATTTCCATGGGCCTCAGCCTCTTTATCAGTAAAATAATGTCAAACACTCTTTTTGAATTCTAAAATCCTGTAATTCTATTACTTGTGTTAGTTGAAACCAATAATAAAGGGGGGGGAGGGAAAGGAGTTATAAAATTGGTTAATATTTCTTCATTAAAAATACATCTATTAAGATGAGAAATAGAGTTTTGAAAACATCTACCTCAAATTCAAGTTATATTCAATATATATTCTAGGGGAGAGGGTCAGGGAAGGAGGGGAAAATTGGAACACAAGATTTTCCAAGGGTTAATGTTGAAAATTATCCATGCATATGTTTTGAAAATTAAAACAATTTAATAAAAAAATAAATTTTATAAAATAAAAAAAATGTTATCCACCTTTAACATTGAGATTGAACACTCTTTGTCTTGAGTATGATTAGAAACTGATAATAAAATAGTTATTTCATTGGAATACTCATTTAGACTTGCATATATCACCACTTTCAGATAATATAACTGTCAACATGTTTATCAATAGTTTAAGTTTCCAGAAATTTCTAATACTCCTTCTGCCAGTCAATATAGATAGCATCACATTCATCACCATAGCTTGGGTTGTCAAGAATGATATATATATATATATATATATATATTGACTAAATGTAGTAGTAGTTTAAAAAAAAAGTAAAGAGATTTCAACTTTGGAAAAGAGGTAACTACAGTTTACTGGAGGATTTTTCACAGTGGTACTTTCTCCTTATTGAGAAGAGTATTGGACTTCTATACATCATAACTTAAAAGCCAAATTCTGCTTTCATTTATTTTTATACAGCTTCAGAAGAGCAGAATACTCAGTTTCAGTAATACTGAAATCCACATGAAGACATATCCTGCCAAATTGCAAAGAAAAATGTAATTCAGTGAGGTCAAATAAGAGTTTTATTGATTTGGAATATGGGTTTAGAGACAAAATTAATTAGACTTTTTCCCCATTAAGTTCAAAAGCAAAGAAATTGTTTTAAGCTGTTTTTAAATTCATCTTTTTGAACTCAAGGTATTTTATCTAATTTTAAAAGTACTTCCTTGATTTTCAAGTGCTGACCCGATCTCTTCTCTGCATTTGGATCTTTTCTCTCCCTATTGGCTGATTAATAGTCTTCTTTCTGCAAACTGATATTACTATCTTAACATTTTACTCTACATGAGTGACGAACTGATGTAGGATATTAAGAAATGTTCATCTCTTTCCTTCATGTATTAATGAAAAGTTCCAATAAAGTTAGACTTTTTTTGAGGTTAGAGAAAAGAACTGGGGAAATCTGTACTTACTTGGAAAGTAAAATCCTACTCTCTGATAACTTATTATAGTGTGAAGGTCACTGTGAGTTCTCAAAAGCCAATCCAGAGCTATTACAAGCACCGGCAGGTTCTACCAAGCTGAAAAGATTGTGAGCATGGACTCAGTGACAAATTGTGTTTTCTTTCTGAGGAGTGACCTAGCTAAAAATGGAGAAACTCTCCTCTAGAAGATTAGCTCTTGGATGATGATTTTTGGCAACGGAAACTCTGTATTTACAGTCCCAGTAGCTAGTTACCAGCATACAAAATTCTAATAGGAATATATTTTTGTTCATTCATTCAACAATTATTGAAAATTTACCAAGTGCTTTTGGTAAGCATTATGTATGCTAAATATGGTGGCTTCTGAGAATATAACCTAGTCCTTGCCTTCAGAGAGCTTGTCTCCAAGAATTAATAAGTGAAATAAATCAAGTACAAGAAATGACCATAGTACAAGGCAGAAATATATACAAAAAACAAAGGCATTCAGTAAAATAAAATAGGAATTCAGAGGGGAGCAGTGTGTGGGGGGGGGGAGAGAAAGAGAGAGAGAGAAAGAGAGAAATGTAAACATCCAGTTGGAGAAATCCTAGAATTCTTCATGAAGGAGGTGGCATTTATTAGAGCTGAGATTTTTAACATGCAGAGATGGTAAGAGGATATTCCAGGCAGAGAAAAGAACAGCAAGACACACGTGCAGACATGTAAAAGTAGTAAATTTGGTTGTAAAAGCCTGATTTTATGGGGGTAATAATGGAAAATAATCCTGGAATATAGCTAGCTTATGTAGAACTTTGAGACTAAAGAGTTTAGACTTTGGCCTGTAAGTAGTGGGGAACTACTGAAAATTTTGAAATAAGAGAGTGATGTGATCAGATATGTGAATAAAGAAGATTAAGCTTAAAGTTTTGTGTCAGAGAAGCAATGGAAAAGACTGGAAATACCAGAGCCCATTTCAGTAGTCCCTAGGCAAGTAATGATGAATCCCAAACTAGGTCCAAAACTAGATTGCTAACAATAAGAATGAAAAAGGATAATAAGAGAGAAATTGTGTGGTTTGAATTAAGAGGAGTGTTGGAGGTAGGATGGGTAAGGGAGAGTGAAATATTAAGAGGATCCAGATGATTGAGGTTTCAAGCTCAAGTTGTTAGAATATCTCTATGCTTATTAACCTTTAGAAAGTGCCCTCCTTGAAGGCTGATTGGAAATAGTTGAATATGTAATTTAGCATATACCACAATTTTCTAAAAATTTCCTAGATGTTTCTATCTAGTGTAGCTAGAAAATGATTTGGAGAAATAGAGAATTTTATAAATTTATTGATGCCACTGACACTTTGCGCATAACACTACAAAAGAATTACAGCTTTCTTTTTTTCATCTTTAAAGTCTATAAAGGCTGATTCACAAGCTAATGAAGAATATATACTTTCAGGAAAACATTCATTAGATTTTTGTTGGTTCATTAGAGAAGATGATACATTTGGCATAACCTTTTAATTTCTCAAAGATATGTTGTATATTTCTCTTTCAATGCTTATGACCATACAACTAAGCAAACTAAGATGCCCTTCAGAAATCTGACACCACAGGCTGATGTTCAACTAACAAAAAATGTTTCCCCCCTTTTATTTTTACTCAGAAAACCTTAATTAGTTTAAGGTGGCCTTTCTGAACTTTACATTTTGCAATAGTCTTGTAACCTTGATCAATACTTGTCATATAAATCAGGAAAAATAAATTTGTAATGGCTTTAAATAAAAAAGGCAGTATGAGAAATTCATACTTATGTATAAAACTGCTTTGATGAAGACATTTTATAAAGGAACAAGGAAAGCACAGAGCTTAAAACTAAAGAGATAATAGCCAATGAGTGAAAGAAATGATTAGCATAGATCAGGAAAGACTGCACAGTTCAAAGAAGCAATGATGAAATTATTAGGGACGGTTGAGGATGTAATCCATATCTCCTTGTCACATATGTCCTACATGATACATCCATAGCATGAAATCAGGAAGATAATTAATAGCTAATGAAATAAAAATGATTAAAGTATGGTGAAAAATACTGCATACAATAAAAAGGAGTAAGTAGATTCTGAGATGGATACATTCAAATCTACAGTGAAACTGATCTACTATATGGGGGAAATAGTTGACAGTCAGGAGCCACTTCCTGATAGGACCTTTCATTAATATTGACCTGTAATTGTAGCTTTTTAGATGCTTATATCCTTCTCCTTTGATATAATACCCATGCTACATTTCAGCTATTATTGTTGAATTCAAAATAAATTAGCACCCTCAAACTATATTCAATTGATAGAAAACCCCAAAGATTTTGATTTGTCTCCTCAAAAGTCCAAAGCATTTGGTCAAAAATGTAGTCCCCCATCTCATCCTAAAACTTTTTGACTGGAACATGCTTTCAATGAATTGAAGATATTTTTGCCTTTGAGTGAATATTCCTTTGCTATGAGAACTTTCATTTCTAACATAGGAAATTAAAGTGTTAGTTGAACACAAAGATAGGTTTCCCTGCAGTTTTATTGAAAGGTTCCCTGTTCCTTTACTTAATTAAGATCCAAGTTATCTGGAGTGCCACTTGGTCACCAGATTAGATGAAGCATATAAAGAGGTAGAGAAAACTACTCAAATATAAGAACACATATATTCTCTTAAATGTTCATTATTTTCCACATGAAGACTGATAGCATAGGATATGGATGATTTCATTTTGATTGAATATTGAATTTAACATTGCTATACCAGTGTTTTGTATATAAGCTATAAATAAAAGAGCTTGGAATGCTGAAATATAAAACTGAGGTAAAGTGGGCTTATATAAGAATATATGTTAAAGATTAAATGTTTTTTTTTAAATTCAACACAAAGAAGCATACCTGAACTGTTCCTTTTAATCATGTATCTTGTTTCTAATATATATTATTTCTTCATTATTTCTTTGTAACAAACTGCTTTAAATGGATGAATTTTTATTTAAAAGTGATTTTAAAAAAAGATGTTCTCTTGCTTTAAGCAGCAGGTGTGTTTTTAATCTTTAATAGGTCACCTTCCCAAGTGCAAGCAGGCAAGCTGTTATTGATCAAAGAGGTTTTGTTGGGTAGCTCTCAGATTATTGAGTGACAAACTTTATTGAATTTGACTTAACAGAAGTCAGAAGACAGCTGAAGCATAAGAGCTTGCACTACCATCAGAGTCATTTTACGACAGCCAGGGAGCAAAGCTCAGAGATGGATACTGAGCTCTTTGCTGGCCCTTGGAGATTAACTGAACAGCCTTCCTACCAATTCCCAAGCCTGTCAGCAGAACCAATTAGATTTTCAACCAGTAGACAAGAAGGGTGGCACTTGGGGACCTTTTTGCTTTAGGTCGAAGGCTTTTCAGACTGCGATGAGATGACATTGATGATGACACATTGAGCATTGGTTGGTTTTAAGACAAGTTAAATTAGCAGTCTTGAAATGATTCCAACTGTCTCCTGACTTCTCACTGTTGCCATATTCAGTGGATCCTGTCAGGAGCAAGTTGATGACTTAATAGTCTTTCTTGAGTGGATTTGAGCACTTTGGCTGTGTGTTTATGTGTAGTTGTCATGCTTAAAATATTCATATGAAGGTTTGAAATATTTATTTGAAGGCGCTTTTGGAAGAGTTCAGCAGTAAGGCTCATTCTCAGTGCTTCTACCTTTTTTTTTTTTCTCCTCTCTAAGCAGTTATTTTGTGCATCTACGTTGTGCTATATTTGATTTATATTTGATGAAATTGTTTCTTGTAGTTATTGATAACTCCTTGCATTTAAGATGAAGTTAAAGAGCCTGTTTGGCATAGGACTTTTCTTTCATATATTCTCAAATTAAAATCTGATTCTGTAAACCATTTGGGAGCCATTCTCTCCCCATACCTGGAATGTACTCCTTCCTTTTCTCTACCTTTCAGAATCATTATTTTGCTTCAAGGATCAATTTGGGTGCCACCTTTTCGAAGAAGTTTGATCTTTCTTTTCACTTAACAATTATTATTGTTATTTATTTCCCCAAATTACCTTGTCTTTTAAAAAAAATCTCTGTTAACTCCCTCTTTTTTTTTTTTTTTTTAAACACACTCAGGAGAATATAAGTTCTCTGAAGACAGGGACTGGATTAAAAAAAAAAAATCTTTGTATCCCTAACATCTGGCACAATGATTGGTACATAGGTATTTAACAAATGTTATTCAATTAAATTTAGTGTTTAATTAGGAAAGTTTAGTCACTGAATTCTGTTGTATAATAAGCATCTTCCCTTCCAAAAGTAAAAATGCAAGTACTTTGACAATGTTTTTTTTTTTCAGAAGTTCAGTTTTTTTGTTTGTATTTTTATTTTGTTTACATGCATATAGATAGTTCTAGATTAAATGAATAAAATTATTCCTTACTTTAAAAAATTAAACAAGTTGAGGTGGCAGTCAGCTAGACAGCTTCCTCTAAATTCAGTTTTCACTAGCTATATATTGTATGTACATATTTATTTTCATCTACCTCCATTAGAATATAAGGTCCTTGAGAGGATGAACTATGTTTTTTAACTTTATGGCACATGCTAATCTCTGAATAGATAAGTGCCTGTTATCTATCAAAAAATTGAGAAATAAACAAAGTGTGGATAAAATCCAGAAGAAATTTAATAAGATTGTCTTTTGAAATTAGGATATTATATCATTGAGAAGCTTCCTTTTTAAAAATAATATTTTATTATTTATTTTGAACTTAAAAATCAAAAAAAAAAGCCTTTCCGTACACACAAGAGAATCCAGAAAGAAGATTCTATGTGAAACCATGAATCTGTTTTAAAATATTTGCTTTTTTTTTTTTAAGCATCTCACAAATTTTACAGGCTATTGTCACAGTTGTCCCAGTTTTCCTGGCTATTTCCATGTTTCTTTCTGTTCTCTTCTGTGCATTTTAAAAACTATTCCAGTAGTTTTCATCTATGCCTATCTCCTCCTTTCCCATTAACTACGTAAAAGAACAGGAGGAAAAAAACTTTGTAACAAATAAGCAGTCTAGTCAAGTCAGATGAATCCTTATAGTGCTTGTGTTCAGAAATTTTTGTCTGTGTACCATTACTTCTTTATCAGGAGGTGGATAATCACAGGTCATTGTTTTGAGTAAACTTCTTAAGTCTTCCAAAGATGCATTTCTTTACATTGTTGTTGTTCTTGTATAAATTGATCTTCTGGTTCAATTTGTTATACTGAGTCAGTCCATCCTACCCAAGATTCTCAGAAATTGTTTCTTGTCTTTTTCTATGACATAATATTCCATTGTATTCATATACCACAATTTATTTAGCCTCTCTCTAGTTATCTAAGGAGCTATCTAGTCCATGATTTCTTTTCCTTCCTCTTTTAAAAATTCCCCATCAGGGTCAGAAAGTTTTGTTTTCCTTGTGATTAATTGAATCCTTGTTATTATTCTCCCCACTCCCTTTACTAACCCTACTTTGTGAAAGTGTCAAATTAATAGATCTCTACACTAAAATCTCTCTCTAACTCTCCCTCAAATTCAGATAAGAGTGAGATTCATTTAATACTCACTCCCTACATCCCTTCCTCTATGTTAATATATTCGTTTCACATGTTTTGAGAAATAACAAATTCCATCCTCTTCTTTCTACACTTATGTATTCTTCCTTTTATCATCTCTTCTCTTTCCCCTCTTAAAATTAACAGAATTTTAACCCTAGAATTTTAGGTTTTTTCCTATTTAATTCTATTAATAACTCTTTGAAAATATTAAACTTCTAAAGAGATACACATTTCTTCTTCCCCCATTAGAATGTTAGCGCTATGTTATTATATAGCTCCTTCCAGTTGCTTAAATAAATTTGTTTTTTCCTGTTTTTATATTTATATTTCAGAATTCCCACTCAGTTCAGGTCTCTTTTTTTAATCAGAAATACTATTCCATTAAAGGTCTATTTTTTTTTTTTTTTACCCATGTAGGATTATGCTCAGTTTTTCTGATTTGGTTCTTGTTGATAAACCTTTATCTTTTGTCTTTTTAGAATATTCCGAGATCTCCTCTCCTTTTAAGTAGTTGCAGCCAGCTCTTGTATTCTCCTTAATTTAGTCCCATCATAATTGAACTTCTTCTTTCTGTATATTTTTAGTTTAGGTTTTTTTTTTTTTTTAATTGGAGCACTAGGTTTGGGCTGTAATACTCTTTGGACTTTTCTTGTAATATTTCTTGGATTTTTGGAACTGCTTTTTAGTCTTCTTGTCTTTAGTTTGCTCTGTCGCTCTAATAAAGTTAGATAATTTTCACTTTTAATTTCTTGAAACATAGGCTTTTTATTTTAATTATTTTCATGTATTCAAAGTTTCTTAAATTTTCTCTCCTTGACCTTGTTGTCTAGGTCAGTTTTTAAAATATTATATATATTACATTTTCTTTTATTTCTTCAATGTTGTTTTAATTTTTTTTTTTTATCTTGTAGGGTCATTAATTTCGATTTGGTTTATTCATTTTGTAGTAAAGTTCACTACTTTATCTTCTCAACTATTATAGTAATACTTTTTCTCTCCAGAGATTTTTCTTTCATTTTTTATTTTTTGCTTCATTTCTTTTGCATATTCATATAGTCCTTTTAGAAAAAAACATATATACATTTTTTTCCTTTGTGTCTCTGATTGTTGTTATACAGTAAGAGCTACAATGATTTCTGATACTAGTCAGAGTCATCTTTGATTCATTTATCTCTCTGGTGTCAATTTCTCAATTTGGTTTTGTCACCTTATTTCTTGATTTCCTGCAGTGAGTTTCACTTCCTGAGGTTAGATCCCAAAAGACCGTTGATATTTATAGCACTCTATCTTCCCGGTCCTCTTTGGCTTTTGAGGCTAGTGTTGTGAATCTCAGTGGGTTTGGGCTTCTACTGTCCCAGTAGGTTACTGCTGTGGTACTGTAGTCTTGTCACTTTGGGGAACTGGATGGAGAGGGGTAGTTAGACTGCAGACTGGAAATGTACTCTTTTTTACAAATATTCATTCAGTACTCATCACTCCTCATGCCTTCAGGAACCAATTAGCAGTGAGTACCAAAGTGCTATTATATAGGCTTTATCCTTTTGTTCCTTCAGGGATTCTCTGCCTGTATGGGTAGGGGTCTTTTACTGGTGAAATCAATAAACTCTTACAGGTTCCTAAATTTTTGTTTTGGAATTTGGTTTTGGTTTTGTTATTGGTTCTGGTTCTGGTTTAGTTTGCTTTTGAACTAACAATTTTTCCAAATTGTTGTTCAGTTATTTGTCAGTTGTATCCATCTCTTCATGACCCTACTTATAATTTTCTTCATTTGGGCTTCAGAGGAAACTGAAGCCTCTAACAATTATATGAGGGCCTCATAATCACATAGTTAATAGATTAATAAGTGTCATACTCTAGTGTTTCCTATACTAAGTTTAGGTTTTACCCAAATATATAATGAAGATATTGTGACTACTTATAAGTGACTCTCTATGCATAAATAATTAATTTCTGGCATTGAGCATTTCAATGAATTCATCAATGTTTTCAAGTCAATAGAATCTTACTTAATAACTTGTAAGTCAAAATTTCCTACTTAGTAATTCAAGAAATCCACAAGAGTTAAATTTCTTTAAGAACCTGATTTACAAGTAGGGAGTTAGACTTTAGGTACACAAATGTACCTAATATTGCATTTAGGCATCTGATACCATTTTCTATTTATATACATTGTTGTTGAATCCTTAGGTATCCATATACCCATATAATTCAAAGCAAACAAATTTCTCAAAAACATATCAAGTTTTCTAAGGGATATATGTAATTCATTTTTATTGTAACCTTGTCTGACTATGAATCAGCTACATGGGAATAAGGTTTATACCAGAATTATTCCCTGAGGCTATTTTCCATTCATTTTTAATTTGCTGAGTAATCTTGAATAAATCTGATAATCAGACTTGACTTAAGTTTCTTCATCTCAGTTGTATCTCTTAAGCTCTGTGAAAATGAAAGCTTTAATTTTTTATGAGTAATAAAAGCTTGTCTTATAAACTAATACTAATAACTTTTTAAACAATCATACTAGATTTTGTTTCTTAATCACCAAGTATTTTTCATGCCTACTATATGCTATATACTGTGGTAGGCTTTGAGTATACAGATACAAAGAATGGAATAATTTATATTTGTATATAAGGGAAAATGAATAAATATAAATAATTAAATACAAAAGTTCATCTGGGAGGAATGGGAGGAATTTAAGAAATCAAGAAAGGTTTCATTTAGGATGTTTGAGTTTTTTTCTTGAAG
Organism: Antechinus flavipes; assembly: GCF_016432865.1. Lineage (NCBI taxonomy): Eukaryota > Metazoa > Chordata > Mammalia > Dasyuromorphia > Dasyuridae > Antechinus > Antechinus flavipes. The sequence continues at coordinate 89,721,057 of NC_067399.1, forward strand.
AAAGAGAGGGGATCTATGAGGCAGAGATGAGGAATGAGTTCATTCTAGACATGTGGAATGGCCAGTGCAGAAGAATGTAAAAGGGGAATGGAGTGTGATGTCTAAGCAACAGAGACAAGGCCAGTTTGGCTAGATTACAGTGTGAGATGGGGAGTAATGTCCAATAAAGATGGAAAGATAAATCAGGACAAGGTTTTGAAGGGCTTTAAAGGCGAAATAGAAAAAGTTTGTATTTCATCCTAAAGCAATAGTCATGGAAGTTAATTGAGTAAGGGAATCACAAAGTCATATGTGTACTCAAAGAAAATCACTATAGGTACAGTGTGGAAGATAAGAGTGTAGCAGGGAGGAACTTGAGGCAGAATGACCAGTTACATCCAAAGTCTAGAAAAATCTAAGAAAGAGATAATGAGAATCTGAACTAAGGTAATAGTTTTGTGAATAGAAAGAAGGGGCTAAGTGTAAAATTATATTGTAGAAGTAGAAGTGGCATATTGATTGAATATGTAGAGTGGAAAAGAGTGTGGAATCAAAGTACTGATAAAGTCATGCACCTGGTAGACTAAAACGATGGTAGCTGGATATCTTCTACTTGCTATTGGCACCTCCTGGATGGGAGAGTTGAAAGTGATTTAGGTTTGAGGCATGATCCTTAAAAAAGAAATCTAACCTATGAACTCCAAGATATTTTGCAAGGTTTCAGTGATCAAAATTCATATTCCTTTGGGCAGAGTACCTGCATGTAAGGTGTTTCCTATGTGAATAGATGGAGAAGAGGGAGGGAGAAAAAGGAGAAGGAAGGAAGGAAGGAAGGAAGGAAGGAAGGAAGGAAGGAAGGAAGGAAGGAAGGAAGGAAGGAAGGAAGGAAGGAAAAAAGGAAGGGAGGAAAGAAGGAAGGAAAAAAGAAGGCAGGGAAGTTAGTTCTTAATAAAAAGGAAATCAGGCAGCTATATGCAAGATGAACTGGAAAAGGCCAGGAATCTCAACCCAAACATCATAAATCTTGCTGCTGGAAGAAAAAAACAAGCTGAAAGAAAAGGAGATTTTGAGAATTTGGGATTATCAAATTTGAGAATAGATATTTAGAAGGAAGAAAAAGTATTCAAGAAGAAAGTAATTTAGTGAGAGAAGGGAAGGAAAGTTAGGTAGTCTGTCACAGTGCTAAGGAAAAGAGAAACTTGCCAAGGAGAGGAGGAAACAATCTCTAGGACATGTCAAGATCATGAATTTAAAGTTAGAAAGTATTTCAGAGATAATTCAACTCAACATTCTTGTTTTGTTTTTGTTTTTTTATTTTATAGCTTTTTATTTACAAGATATATGCATAGGTAATTTTTCAGCATTGACAGTTGCAAATCCTTTTGTTCCAACTTTTCCCCTCCTTCCCCCTACCCCTTCCCCCAGATGGCAGGTTGACCAGTACATGTTAAATATGTTAAAGTATAAGTTAAATATATTATATGTATACATGTCCAAATAGTTAATTTGCTGTATAAAAAGAGTCAGACTTTGAAAATGTGTACAATTATCCTGTGAAGGAAATCAAAAATGCAGGCGGACAAAAATAGAGGGATTGGGAATTCTATGTAGTGGTTCATAGTCATCTCCCAGAGTTCTTTCGCTGGGTGTAGCTGATTCAATTCATTACTGCTCTATTGGAACTGATTTGGTTCATCTTCATTGTTGAAGAGGGCCATGTCCATCAAAATTGATCATCATATAGTATTGTTCAACATTCTTGTTTTAAGAGATGATCTAGAGAGGGGAAACTTGTCACCTTCCAGGCAGCAAATTTATTAGTTTTCTTAATAAAGGAGATCCATCTCTGATAGTGATTTGATCTCAAATTCATTAGTAATGCTACATCTGAGATTGACAATAATCATACAGAATAATTCTGAAATACACATATATTGATGACATGCCTCTTGAGAGAGGTAAAGGTGATAGTAAGCAGAAACTGTGATACAGCAATCAAGGATCAATGGATATTTATTAAGTGTCTATGCAAAAGGCTGTGGGAGGCACTGGGTATTCAAAAGAAACCTCAATTTCTGCCCATAAGGAATTTATATTCGTTTCCAGGAGACAATATATAAATGTGTAAGTACAAGATATACATACATATACACATACATACATATATGTATGGGTGTGTGTCTATATGTGTGTTTGTATATGTATATGTATACATTTATAAAATTTGTTGTTCATTTCAGTTCATGTCCTACTCTCGGAAAAGAGTAGTTTTCTTGGGGCTTTCTTGGTAAAAATACTGGAGTGGTTTGCCATTTTCTTCTCCAGCCCATTTTAGCAAATGAGGAAACTGAGGCAGACAGGGTTACATGACTTGTCCAAGATCACACACAGATAGTTGTGTCTGAAGCCTAACATTTTGCCCATCACACCACCTAGCTGCTTCATCTACACATACATGCATATATACATACACACATGCACAAAATGTGTGTGTATGTGTATGTGTGTGTGTGTGGAGGGGTATGCCTGATTATTTGGAGAGGAAGGGACACACCTAGCAGCTAAGGGAGCAGTAAAGATATTATATAGAAGATACCTCTTGAGGATGAACTTTGAAGGAAATGAGGACTTATAAGAAGCAGAATTGAGAAGGGCATTCATTCTAGGCATTGACAGATAGCCTGAGCAAAAGGATGGAGATAAATGAAGGCCAAATTGGCTACACTAAAGGGTGTGAAAAGGACTAATGCATTAAAAAGTTGAAAAGTAGATGGGAGGTAGGTTGCATTTATATTTGATCCAAGAAATATTTGGATGCCAAGGAAGTTAGGGAAGTGGCAAAAATAGGTCTGCCTTTCAGGAATTTTATTTTGGCACCTGTGTTTATGTAGGATGAATTGTAGCGGGAATATGCCAAATCAGGCAACTATTCCAATGGAAGAATGGAGAAGTAATGAGGTAGCACTAAGGTGGAGTGAGAGAAATAGAGTATAAAAAACACTGAGTAGGAGTTGACATCCTTGTCCTGGCCCTGCATTTTCCTAGTTAGCTATGTGCTTTTAGATGTTCCAGGTAACCTCTGTAAGTCCTATTTTCCTTGTTTATAAATAATAACTACAACAACAAATTCGTGGCCTGTGTAGCCTTATTTTGGGGAAGAATCAATTGAGGAAATAGATCTTAAAAGAGCTTTAAGAAATGTAATGTACCATGTTTAACATATATTGGATCACTTGCCATCTAGGGGAGAAAGTAGAGGAAAGGGAGGGGAAAAAATTAGAACACAAGATTTTGTAAGAATGACTGTTAAAAATTATCCATGTATATATTTTGAAAATAAACAGTTGAAATTTAAAAAATGAAATGTAATGCACTAATCAAAAATGGGAGAGTTTTGATATTCAGATATGTGTGTGTGTGTGTACATATATATGTATATATATTCCCAACTATGTTTTCCAGCTGCTTCAAGGCAAGGCATTTTGTAGATATTTATTTAAAATATTTCTGCCTTCTCTCCTTCTCCCTCCAGTACCCAGGATGGGGTCCTAGACACTGGGGAAATATTATCTGAGTTTCTGAGATGAAGTATCTGTCTCTTCAAGGATTTTACAAGAGCACAGGCAGTATTTCACCCCCAAATAAATCTAAAAGACTATCTGTGCTACGATTTAGTCATTATGCCAGGTTAAAAGCATGATGAAAGAAACTGAAGCTGTTTCATTGCAGCACGTAGAATTACTTAGCAATCCCAAAGGCTACTTATCTGCTTTATCTGAAAACTCTCCTAGGGAAAGACCAGGTGAAAGGTGAGTTGCTGTCCCTAGTGTTCTGTTTCTTCTAATTTTCCATCCATTATGTATGTGTTATCTTTTAGAGGGAGCCATAATCTCTTAAGGGAAAGAAAATCCTTCTCCAAAATAAACGTTTTCAGTAGAGATTCTTAACTTTTGTGAGTAAGTTTCTGGATCCCTTTTCGGAATAATGTTTTTAAATGTATAAAGTAAAATATGTAGAATAACAAAGGAAACCAAAGATTAATGAAAATAAAGATATGATTCCCCTCCTTTCACCCTCCTCCCTCCCCTGCCCAAATCCATGAAATATACTTACAGACACTTTAAAAGTCCGAGGACCCATGGTTAAGGACCCCTGGCTTATAGATCAGGAGTTCAATGTAATAAATAGGTTTTTTCTGAAGAGTAATTCTGTAATGTCTTTCCAAGGCTGTTCAGTTATCTCTTTAACAGTGGAGGACTTCCTGCAAAGGAACACAGTTTGGTCTTCATAAACCAGAAGTGGGCACGTCACTCCCTCCAAGATAAAAATCTGATTAATTGCACATGACATTCAATGACCTTTGCCTGATTTAACACTTCTGATCAGCAACTGAAGCTTGTAACAGCCAATTGTGCCTCTTGGTTAGGAATGACTTACAATACCTGGCAGGCAGGCAGAAGAGATGCATCTGTAGCCACTGGCAAAAGCCAAGCCTTTAAATGGGAGTTTGCCTCATCTCCAGATTAAGTTGAACCACATAAATTAGTTCTTTTATGGTTCACTGAACAGCAGGTACACTTTTTTCTTGAATTGTGCATCAACTTTATTTTTAAAGGCTTTTTGATGTATACTAGCTGACATGAAAGAAAAGACAGCAAGACACATTCTTTATTGTTTAGAAATATTCTGGAATTCTTCTAAAATAGATAGCTTTTATAGGCCAGAATTTTGGATTTTTAACATGACTAGATTGTTCACCTGAATGATTGCATTGTAGAAGAGATAATTGAGTTAATTTTGGTTATTTAATCAATCACTGTATGCCAATTGGATGGCAGTTATCAAGAGAGAAAAAAAAATTGGTCCTCTTTTGGTTGATTTTCCCATTGGATACAAAATCACATCTATCTTTCAGACTTTCAACCCGAGATGTTCTTCCAGGGATTGTGGCATAAAAATCATTAGCATAATTCTCTGAATGCTGAGATTAGGTCTATTTGGGCTAGACATTAATGGCCCCTTAAAGGTATTTATCTAGGTTGGTATGTGTGCCAGATCACTTAGAAAAATGTAAACACACATTTGTCAACTATCATTTGCTTGGGAATTACTCACTTTGTGAAATAGTCACAGTTAACAACTTAAACCCAGGCTGGCTTATCCTTCTGTACTTCTGAGTTTCTCTGTGTACCATCAAGTGGTAGGCATTCAAAAAATTCAAATTCTATTAATCATTTAAGAAAAATAAATACTCTCTCAGACACTTAATATTTCCTAGCCTATGTGACCCTGGGCAAGTCACTTAACCTCAATTGCCTCAGCAAAAAGAAAGAGAAACAGAGACAGAGACACAGAGAGAGACAGAGAGATAGAGAGAGAGCGAGAGAGAGAAAGAGAGAGAGAGAGAGGAAAGGAAAGAAAGAAGGAAGGAAGGAAGGAAGGAAGGAAGGAAGGAAGGAAGGAAGGAAGGAAGGAAGGAAGGAAGGAAGGAAGAAAAAGAAAGAAAGAAAGAAAAGAGGGAAAGAAAGAGAGAAAGAAAAAAGAGAAAGAAAGAGAGAAAGAAAAGAGGGAAAGAGAGATAAACCTGCTCGGGGAAAAATAATATAATGCATTTTCAATAAAATTAATTTTTGATTAGCAAATGTTTTAAATTGCTTAGACCATTCCCTTGGTCCCTTCAAAAAAGTAGGTGACCAAATATTGCTTCCAATAAGGATTTCTTTCTCTGCAGTGAATAATTATGTACCCATTCCTTTCATGTTTGAAAATTGGGCTTTCCATGTGGAACATGCTATCCCACAATATAATACTTGGTTTCTGAACATTCACATTAAGAAACAGACAATTTAAAAGTCATTTTACTATTGATGTGTCATCAAACTGGAATATGACTATCAATAATATGACTTTTGGTAAAATGGAATGTAAACAGTGCTTTAAATAGAATCATCCTAAATGGAGTTAACAGTGGTTCTTAATATTGTAAAAATACCATTTGTAACAATGTAATACAAAGAAACAGCTCCTATGATTTTTTTTTCTTTTTATTCGATTCTTATTTTGAAAGGTGCCATTTTGACTCATTGAAAAATCTGAATTTCTCTGTCTATTCAGCTCGTGGGTACGAAAAAAAAAAAAGGAAAATAATAAAGACCACAGAATGGGTCCATTTAGCTTAGCTTCCTACACCTCCCCATTTGTGGCACCAATAGATTTTGTGTGGAAGACCATGGACCCTCATGTCTGATTTAAAAGGAGGAAAATGTTACCTAGTTTCCTTTAGCAACTCAATTGATCTTCCATGAAATTCCACACCCACTTTGAATTTTAATCCCATTGTAGTGTACACTGTTGGAAGAAACACACACATTGATGAGATCACAGATTCATTGAAGTATGAAAGTTCTTCAGTATTTAGAGTTAAAAGTTCCATTTGGTTATATCTCACAGTGCAAAACAAAACTTCTACTTATTTGAACTCTATACCTGCCAAGATTCAGGGGATGTCCTCTATTTCTAATGCTTTGAGATTGGACAAACAAGTCTATCTTGACCTTGTCCATATTCTTCATAGTTTTGTAGATTTCATTTATATCCCTTCATGTTTTTAGTCTGAAGTGCTTTATTTGTTTTCAGGTAGGGATATTGAAAATGTAGGTGTAATCCTGCCATAGGAATTTTTTTTAGAGGAGAGAAGGTGTAGAATACATTCAAAACTAAAAATGGTACTTATTTCTCTATTATATCATTCTTTTTATTCTCTGTTATTTCTCTGTTATACCATAGTTTTAGTTTCTCTTTCTATTAACAGCAAAAACCTGGTTTTCTTTCTATTTTCCAATAGTTTGAAATGTTTAGTGCCTGTATCTTTTCATTCAGTGTTGCCTAATTTATATTGCTGTCCCAGAATTATAAAGCAAGACATCTATAGCAGTCATCATGTAGTTTAATTAGTTATCCTTTCAAGCACACCTGAAATACACTGCCTCTCTTTCAGTGGTATTGAAAGTTATAGTATCCTGTCTAGCCACTAGATTGATCTCTGAAAATCACATACACAGTACCCTATCTACTTGTGGATTCCCCTAAGTATACCTGTCAGAATTGGAATTATTTACTTACTCTTGCAATCACTCCCACAATAATGGGAGATGAGGAGGAGTACTTGTGTGTGTGTGTGTGTGTGTGTGTGTGTGTGTGTGTGTGTGTGTGTGTTTTGAGGAAAATTGAAAGTAACAACTTCATCTTTTTTTCCTTCTTAACCTCTCAAGGTTCCAGACTCCTCACAACTATAAAAGTAAAGTGGCACCCTATATAGAGAATCTTGAATATCAGATTAAAGAATCTGTACTGTGATATTCAGCAGAGACATTGATGGGGTTTTAGTAACATAAAATTTGTACATAAGAAATATCCCTCAGATAGGGAAGTACATAGTTCATTAGAGGGATTGAGACTGGAGCGAGACAAGGATATTGTTTATAAGGACCCAAACTAGGATAGTGGTGAAGAAAGAAAGAAAGGGACATCTATGAGAGGTAATGTGAAAGGAGAATTAATAGAACTTGGCCTACTAATTGTATTATAAGAAAGAGGGAAGAGTCAAAAATAACTTCTAAGATTTTCAGTCTGAGTAAATGTGAGATATCATAGAATATGGGTGTTCTTAAACTGGAGTCTGAAATTTTTTTAATATGTTGATAAGTATTCAAAATAATTGACTTTCTTTGTTTTTATTTTATTTTCTATATTATTAATTTCATTTGTTATTTTTAATTAACATTAATATTTATATATGATATTTTATATTATAATTATATATTATGTTAGACATAATATTATTTTATATAATATATAATATATTATTTTATAAATAGAAAATTATTATATTTTATTTTAAAACATTATTTTGATTTATCTTTACTTTCTTTTTCTTGTTTTGTGTGTATGTGTCTCACAACACGACTGACATGGAGATTGTTTTGCATAGCTGCATATATAACCCAGGACAATCTATGTTTACCCTCTCAAGGGGGAGGTAGGAAAGGGAAGGATGGAGAGAATTTGTAATTCATAATTTTTTAAAAAACAAATGTTAAAATTGTTTTTGCATGTAACTGGGGCAAAATTTTAAAAAGTTATAAAATGAACTAAAAACATTATTTGGAAGAGTTCATACATTTCATGAAACTTCTAAAATGTCCATAGCACAAATAAAGATTAAGAACTGCTTCTATACAGTTCTCTTCTGTGGGCAAAGAATTGGAAAATGTAAGAGATGTCCATCAATTGAGGAATGGCTGAATAAAATGTAGTATGTAGTTATTCTGGAATATTATTTTTCTGTGGGAAATGATGAGCAGATTGCTCTCAGAAAAACTTGAAAAGTCTCCTGTGAACTCAAGTAAAGTGAAATGGTACTGTGTACAAAGTAAGGGCAATATTGTGGGATGATGGGTTGTGAATGACTTTGGTATGCTCAGCAACACAATGATCCACAACTATTCTGAAGAATTTAAGATGATAAATACTATCCATACCCAGAGAAAGAATTGATGAAGATTGAACCATACTCCTTTTTTTTCTTTATTTTTCTTAAAGGGTTTTTTTTGGGAGGAAGAAGGGGGGAGATCTATATTTTCTTTCACAATATGACTTTTCTAGAAATGTGTCTTCTTTCTGGGGGGGGGGGGCGGAGGGGAGGAGGAGATGTGGAGGAAGGAAGAAAATCTGGAACTCAAAGTTTTAAAAACAAATGTAAAAATTGTCTTACATATAACTGGGAAAAATTTAAAAATATATAAATAAAAAACTACTGCCACAGTCAGAAATAGAGAAGCCAGAAGATGAAATAAATTTAGGCGAAAATGTAAGCAGTAAATTTAGATTTGGGTATGTTCCATTTGAATTTCCAGCAGAACATCCAAGTAGCAATATTCATTTAGCTAAAAGGGCAAGTGAGGAGAGGATTAAGATCTGTAAACTGAGGGGATTGTACTAAATGATTTCTGAGGGTCTTCATCTTGAAAGTTGTATGAGAATCTATGCTGAAAGTAAAAAGGAGAGGAATAATGGAGAGAGAAACTAGTAGGTGGAAATAGAGGACTGTGGGATGGGCATGTGGGGACAGAGTGCCATTTGAATAATCTCAGATGGCAGTTCTGAGTTGTGTGTCTGCCTGACCTTCCATTCTCCCTGAAGCTGAAAGGTGGCCAGACTTCCTAAGCACTCATTAGAAAAGAAAGAAGGACTGTGAGATCTAGGTGTCTGAAAAAAGAGTTGGTCGTCAAGAAACATTCTTTCTGCTTCCTTGCATTTTGCTTCAGTGATTATGTGCATGACTTTGTGAAAGTCTTTTTGACCTTTCTGCATAAAGTTATTGTTTGTGGAATAATGCTTGCCATCACTGGGATCTTGGCAAATGGAACTGCCATATATCAATGACTCTGGAAGTAAGCTTCTGCCCTACCTACTGCCATTATTCTCCCTTCTAGTCTATTCAGACCCTTGCCCCCATGAAGAGGGTACCAGGTAGTCTCATGCTCAGACTAGTTGTTCTTTACACCTGTAATGGTCTCCCTCCCCTCCTTCATCTGCCTCTCAATCTATGATATTCTGCTTGTCCTTCAAGACCCAACTGCAGTATTTCCATAAAATCTTCCTTAAATATTCCAGGTAGAAATGTTCTTACTGAAATTGATGAACTAAGTACAAATTGAAGTACATTTTTAAACTTTATTTTTCTTGGTTTTTTTTTTTTTTGCAACATGGCAATTGTGGAAATATGCTTCATGTGATTTCAAATGTATAATTGATGTCATATCATTTAGTTTCTCAATTGGTGGTGGAGAAACAGGAGAGAGAAAATTTGGAATTCAAACTTTTTTCTAAATAATGTTAAAAATAAATGAATGATAAATTGGAAGAAAAAATAGGTACCCCCCAAAAGGGAGATGATCTCTTATGTGTCTTGTATTTAGGTAGTTATCACTTTCTAATTTTAAAAGATATTTATCTGTGACTATATCTATTTACCCCTACTATACTATAAGCTTTTTGAGGGCAGGGTCTATTTTCTTATTCTTCTTTGTTTCTACCTCAGCATTTATCACAATGCAAAAAACAAATGAATATTAATAAGTCATGGTTCAGTATATGAATGAAAGAATGCATGACATTGGAAAAGAAGTGTTTTTAGAGCTATGATTCAGTTACTTTCATTCTGGAATGATATAATCTCAAAAACAACAGGACATCATGAGATAACAAGCTTCATCTGGTATACTTAATGGATAGTTTTCTTTGCCTGGGTAAATAGATTATTGCTTATGTTTAGCCACTATCTTAAGGGGGATAGAGGAAGGCATATATTAATTATCTGCTATGTTGATGATACTGATAGTTCTACAAAGTGATAAAGTGAAAAGACAACGGTATATTTCAAGGACTATCTAATATAAATGGGCTGAGTACTGGCAGACCACTCTACTGGATTCAGTATTCATGAATGCATAGCATTATATTCCTGTGTGGTGATTTTCTTCTTTTAAAATAATATAGTTCTCTCTGGGAGTGAGCAGGTTTCTCGGGGAGGTTTTCTGGAGACAGCCTTAGTTTCAGTTAACAGTAAATAATCACCCAAAATGCAGCCAGGTGATAAAAGTTCAGATCTTTTATTGCCTCCAATATATCCCAGTTAGCTTAGAGGCCTATCTCTCCAATTGGTTCTAAGAGCTCTTGCAGCTTTGTCCTTTGCCTCTGCTCTCTTCAGCCTCTAGCCAGCACCAAGTTGACTCTGTCTTGCCTGTGAAGAGCTCTTGCAGCTTTGTCCTTTGCTTCTGCCTCTGCCTCCAGCCAGAACCAAGGTAAAAGTTGTAATGAATCTTTCTTGGCTCCGAGAGAGGGCTTCTGGCTCTCCCAGAGTGCTCCTCTCCAATGTAATTCAGCTGAACTGTCTTCTGCCACCAGCCAGCCAAGTGGAAAATGGAATGAATCTCTCTCCAATTGGGCCTCTGCTTTCTTCTTATATATCAGAGAGCAGGATTATGGGTTTTCTCCCAGAGTGCTCTCTGGCCCTAAGAGCTTCAAGGGAGGTGTGAATTCACAAAGTTACAAAGTTTACTTTATGAATCTCCCATACTTGTGAACTCCAATGAGTACTTAAATACTTCTTGCTTATATGAGCTCTTTAAAGGTGTGAACACAAGCATTGTATCAATTAGTTCTGCTTAGTACCTTGTTTCAGGTTCTGGCCCAAAACATCAACTCTAATGAGTTAGCAGTTTGTAAAGATTCCAACATTCCTGCATTTTTTTTTTTTTTTGCCTTGTATCTATTTAGAATATTTGGGCTTTTCAAAGTTGCTTTGACATAAATTATTTTTATAAAATGACAGTGAAGATTCTCAGTTCTAGAATTTCTTGTTGAGTCATGGCTAACTCTTTGTGACTCCTTTTGGTTTTTTTCTTGGCAGAGATGCTAAAGTGATTTGCCAATTTCTTCTCCAGATTAGGAAACTGAGGCAATATGGGTTAAGTGACTTGCCTAGCTAGGGTCTGAGGTCAGATCTGAACTCAGAAAGATGAGTCTTCTGAGTTCAAATCTGACACTCTACTCACTGTGCCACCTAGCTGCCCATTTAGCCTGTTTGGTAACCCTCTAGAACATTATAATGGAAATCACTTTTTTCAATTAATCAGTTAAAAGCAGTCCACTCCTGAATGTTTATAGAACAAAAGCCAGAAAATTTAGTTGCCTTGTATATTCCCCAAATTACAGTGGCCTCGTAGGAACTTAGGCAAATAACTAATGACTCTTTCTTAGGTCTGGCTTAATTTTTTCAATGATTTCAATTAATCAATTAATTAATTGACCACTTTGCACTGTTCTGGACTATGGGGAAATAGAGACAAACAAACAAACAAACAAACAAAAACAATACAAGCATTCCTGCTCTCAAGGAGCTTGCTATCAGACAAATGCAAAAGAGTTAAAGAACAGTTTGAGAAAGAAAATGAATGGTATTAAATTGTATGTTACAGATTATAAATGCTATACTGCTGATGCTGTGCCTGTCAGAAAAGAGGGAAACCAGTGAAGGCTGATGTCACAGAAGCTAAGCTCAATATTAAGGCCAGGTTTCATGGAAGCAGGACTTGATCTTGATCTTGAAAAGGCCAGGGCTTTTCAGGAAGGCAATGTTAAGCTGGGATAATCATGGGTGTGGTTGGTGAACAATTTTAAAGTAAGATTAGGATTTTATAGTGAAGCTTATTTTTAGATACCAGCATTTTGCCATTTGTCAGGGGCAAAGTAATTCTCAAAGGCATTTAGAGACCTTTAAAGTTAGAAAGGCTGGAGGTAGGGAGGAATGTTGAGTGTTTTTCCCAAGAGGAAAAGAAGATTTGCGATTCCTCTATTTCAAGCAACCTTTAACTAGCCTGATACATTTTAGAAATGTTGGTACATTTAAACATCTTGGTAACACTGTAGTAACACTTTTTTTTTTTTTACATAAGCCTGAAAAGATAAGATGCTCATATCATACCTATAATGGGTTAACATTTCTGTATTGTGTAGATATGATAGATATTAGTACAATATGATGAGATAGACTAACTGCAAATGATGATAAAGTGTTCATATGGTGGCACTGATGAAATATCATCCCTGCCCACTGCAGGACCGTTGAACCAATTGTTAACAGCCTGGTACATTTTTTCTCTGTGGCTAAAGATTCCTTCTTTGTGTTGCTTCATCTTTACTCAGTCAAAGCATAAATGTAGCCAGAGATTTTTTTTTAAAACCAATATGAATATGGTGCTTTGTACGCCATTATTTAATTGTTCGTGAAGATCAAATTGTACTAAGCAGAGGCATCTGAATCCAATCTTACGCTGTCAGTTGAGAACATGTCAGTCATTTTCTGCAAATCGCCCCCTTAGAGTCACGATGTGTAATACTTTAATTTTAGGCCTTAAAAACTGAAACATTGTGCAAAATGTACTATCAAGAGCTTTCCCTCTCATCACATTTTAAAGGGCTTTCTGAGCTAAAAAGGGACCAGAGCATCAGGCCTTTACTTGGGTTTCTCTCTGGCACACTAATGCAGTGATGACTACAAACCAGGCTTCCATATTTCTTTTTTAAAAATTGTCAAATGCTTTAAAATTGCCTAGTTAATATTTAAGCTACCAGAACACAAGAAAGTTGCAATCCAGTTTCCTTTCTCAATCAGCCCAAAATTGTCAGAAGTGATTATCAAAGCTGAAAAGGCTTTTTTGTGTGTGTGTTTTGTTCAAATGCTAAAGCTGTGTGTGAACAGCAAGGCCTATGGATTGGCTGTTTTATTTAGTTGACATTTTAATTGAAAATGTAAACTGAAGTTTCTTTTCATTTCTTTGCATTGTTACTGTTATTCTGTTTTGTTTTGTTTTGTTTTGTTTTGTTTCTTTTTTTTTTTTTTGGTTAGCTCAAGTAGACGTGTTCACTGGCATCATTTTGGATAATCGGCCTTTTACATCTTATTTTTCTTTAGTAAGCAAATAAATATCTTAAATGTAATTGGTGCAATTACTGTGTGTGCATTGAACAACTTTATGTTGAGCTTCATGTCATGTCACCTTTTTATGCTGGCATTTTTATGAATTTTTTTTAATTGTAGTGTTCTGAAATATATAATTATTGGCTCAGCTCTGAGTAGTAGAGGCAGAGTTCTGTCATGCTTTTAAACAAATTTATATTCAGTAATACAGAACAACTCTGTTTCTTTTAAGGTCCTTCCACCTCATCTGTAAAAGCAGTCCACTCCTGAATGTTTATGGAACAAAAGCCAGACAATTTAGTTGTCTTATATGTTCCCCAAATTACAGTGGCCTAATAGGAACTTAGGCAAGTGACTAGGGACTCTTTCTTAGGTCTGACTTAGTTTTTTTTTTGAGAAGTAGAATATGGAGATCAAGGATTAATAGGAACTTTAAATAGTTTCCAATAAATACCTTCTTTGCTTGTGCACCTTAGTGAAAGTTTCCACCTCATAATGCCATTTAGCAAGTTCAGACTTAGGGATCCCTATGCACAAACACAAGGCTGGACTAGAAAACTAAGTAAGAGGAAGAAAGATATGTTAAAGCACAGGAAAAGTAAGGCATGATTCTCTCTGGATGGCTTGCATACATTTGTAGATTTGTAATAAACACAGATATTTATTGAATTGCATTTGGGGGGTGGCAAGAAAGAAATCTAAAAGCAAAACCAGAAAGCCATAAGGGGGAAAATGTCAACAAAGCAGTCTTTTGGAAACCAAAACAGAAATTCAGCACGCAACCTGAGACTTATGAGAACTGGCATAGAATTGGACAATATCAAAGACAGTTAATGAGATGGACAATGAGTAGGAGAAAAGTACAGTGTCCTTTTGAGGAACTAAAAAAATCTTGTCCTTACTCAATATTCTGCTCTGGTGTTTTTATAACATTTTAACTTCATAGCAATGCTTATGACTATATTTACGGGCTATATTTCACATTGCATATGAAAGAACATCAAAACCAGATTGAGGGAGAGACTGATTGAAGAACAGTTAGAGGGATTTCATGCTGATGAACATCAATTGTGATATTGTACTCAGCCTAAATTATGATGAAATCATTGGAGGCATCAGAGCAAAAAGCAAATGCTGGGGAAGCTATTAACAGTTTAGCATTTCCAGTTCATGTGAGAATGTGGCTTTCACATACCAAAGGCAATATTATAACCACGTTTAGTAGAAAGTGGAAATATCATACATCTTAGTCAGGCTTTCCTTGTGCTTTTATGTTACAAAGTTAAATACAGATCTGAGTTTTTCCAAAGAGTATATTATGCTAGTCTCAAGTAGCTCTTTAGGTCACTTCATTTCAAGAATTGTTTAGTTATCTATTTTGTATATTTGTGTTTAGAGGGAGAATATTGGAATGAATTGGTGATGAGTAAAAAGGTTATAAGTTAGGCTGAGGTCAGGAACTGTTTGATTTTTGTATTTATATGTCCACCATTTAACATAGTGCCAGGCACTTTGCAAGTGCCTAATGAACTCTTGTTGATGGATTGTTGGTTTTAGCCATTGTCCTGGAAAAATAGTATTATACGCTTGTATCTTTAATTTGCTCCAATGTGATTTCAGGTTTTTTGAGTATACTGGATAATTCTACTCCCTGATTGCCATCTCAAAAGGAGATTACCATGAATGATTTCCTGGTAGAAACATCCATATGTGTATACATACACATATAATTTTCTTTTATCAAATTTAGGTAAAGTTTATTTTTTTTCTTGGTAATTCATTATTTCCTCAGATTTGACATTACTTATAAAAATATAGGAAGGAGCCATCATTTTTTCATAGGAAACTCCCAGTATGGGAACTCTTCCTCTTACCAAGCCATCACAAACACTAGGAGTAAGCAGTTGCCTAAATCAGATGGAGGTTATCAGAGCTGATAAGGATCAGAGATGGCACTCATAATATAGTCTTGTTTTACTAATTTCAAGCTCAGAATTTATTTATTATGCAATACTGCCTTTTTATAAATATGTAAAATTTGAAGTGTGTATATGTATATATAACTGTTGTAGAAGAGTGAAATCATTGTCAAATGTGAGTCCCTCATAATGGAGAAACCAGTAGAGAAAGCTGTGGAGATATAGAAAATTCTCATAAAAGATGGAATTGTGATTTGTAATAAAGATGGGAACACTTGGTGTCTCTAGCTGGCAGAGCTAATTCTTGTTGAAGAATTAATATTTTACATAAAAGAAGTTGTTCTCTGTGGGTGGGCTAATGGATCTCAAATAGTACCTTCTAACCGCCAGCTGGGAGATGAGAGTCATGAGAAGAGAACATGATAGGAAATACATCACTCTTGGATATTTTTATTTCAAATATGATACTTTGAAATAATTTCTCATGAACTGTTATCCTCCTCTACCTTGAAAGGTTTCTGTACTTACCTTTTTGTGCTTTGGAGCTATGAAAAATAATGGCATTTGTCAGAGATTTAATTCAATAGGATCATCTTAGCTTTTCTTCTCGTTGGTTTTTATCAGACATTAGTTCTGCTTTATCCATCTGATTATAAGAGGGCCATGCTGAAAATTTTATTTCTGTACAAGTTGACAGATGCTTTTTAAGGGACCTTCTCCCTTAGGTTTGTTACTATTTCATAGGATCATAGATTTTGAAAAATAAATACCTTTGTCAGTCCAGCTTTCTCGTTTTACAAATAAGAAACTGAGGCCTCCAGGTCACACAAGTAATAAGCAGCAAATCCAAGATCTGAACTCAGATTCTCTGATTTAAAAATCAAGTATTCTTTCCAATACACCATACAGTCTTTTCACCCGCTTTGATGCTTTATACAAAGCCATCCCTCTTCCAGCTGCTGTATTCTGGTATGATATGTCCCTGTATAGCAGTTTATATCCAGTCAGCATCAATTGGGGGTGTTTTGGTATTCTAAGGTAACTGAATTGGAGCAGAGCAGAACACCTGTTTTAATTCTCACTATCATCATTGTGTGGTCCTAGAATAATTTGATTTGTAGCCACAAAATGTCCTAAAACCTATCATAAGGTCTCTATTCCCTCCAGAGAGGAGCCCTTCTAGAGAAATGTCATGGAGAGTCATGATAGCAATTATGTAAGAAGAAAACTTGTATCAGATTTGTGAAATACACTGGTAGAGCGACTAGCATACTTAAGTTTCTCAATGTCAACACTTTTCTTCAAATTCCATCTGTCCATTAGGTTGTTTAACAGAAGCTACATTATTATGTTTATCCAAATCTTTGTGAAATCTCTTTCTCATTACAAGATTATTAATTGATTTCAAGGTAGGGTTGATTACTTCCTTCCCAAGAAGCTACTTAAGACTGTGTGTGTCAGCTCTGATTATTTTGGGGGGTTTTATTTCAGGTTTTGGTTGACAACAGGTTTTTTGCTTTTTTGTTGTTGGCTGTTTGTTTGTTTTTTGGCAATGGGTTTAAATTTAGATTTACCTCTTCCCGTGTGGTTAGCATCCATAGATTTCAGATTCCTTATCCATGAAATAACAACCTTAACACTAACAACAATGGACTTTAAGTTTGCAAACCTCTTTATGTATATTGTCCTCACAACAACCCCGTGACGTGTTATTTTCCCCATTTTACAGATGAAGAAACTTAAGCAAACAGTGATTAAGTGACTTACCTAGTATCATTAAATAGTTGTAAATAAAGTAAATAGCTGAGGTTAGATTTGAACTATGTTTTCTAGACTCCAAATCCAACATTGTATTTAATGCACTTCTTTCCAATTCTAATATTCTATCTGGTTCTTAAACAGGATGAACTAACTTTAAAAAACACTGGGTTATTTAAAACTTAGTCTCTATCAAATTACATTTATATTTACAGTATGTTAAAATGTTAAAATCCAACTTACAATTAGATTTAAAACCCTCCTATCCGGTATGTGTACTAATGAAAGCTTTAGAAGAAAAGAAGAGAATTTAATGAGACTCCTAGAAAAATTGTGCATGTCATATTGTAATTCATGCCAGATGTTTTTCTTTCATAAGTATGTCTTATACTAAGTGGTAGGATTATCGTGATATGGAAAAGTGACATTTTTAAGCTCTTAAATGTATTATATGTACATTGTATGAATAGTGGTGATATTTTTGAGTAGTGAAATAATTATTTTAATCCAGGCTCATTGTCAACTTTTGTCTTGCTTTTGTGTTAGAGATTTTAAAGCCATATTTCCAAAAAAATAGTTTAGCCCTGGGCTAGATAAACATAGCATATTTTCCATGTGTCAGGCAGGTAGTCTGCCATTGTGTGGCATTTACTATTTCATCTATTTGGGAATTAATTCCTAGTGCTCTATGAAGATGATCCAATTTCAGTGTAATTTGTTGGAATTCTTACTGTGCTTGCACCTCACATCTCAAAGGGTAAAAGCATTTGGTTTGGTTTGGTTTGGGATGTAAGAAGATTTAGAATTTGAAATACTAACCTCACTACTAAGAAAAACCTGTTCCCAGTGTTGTGGGCTGAGTCTCTTCTCATTGAACTGGGATACTTAACATTCTTGAGATAATAGAAGGTGATTCTCTGCATGTCTATAAAAAATAACATGTGATGACAATCCTCTGGACTTTCCAATGCCAAACCTTGATTCAGCTAAGATGCTGTGGTTGGCTAGATCTTGAATAAGTATAATCTGAATATCTATTTCAAATTTCGCAGCAGCATCTTCCCATTTTCAATTCGGATCAGATCATTACTGTGTAAAATGAGCATCTACAAAATCAAAAGAACAAGATTGTTTTGAATTGGGAACTAGAGGATAGTTTGCAACATAAAAAAAGAGTTAATCTGTTTTCTAAGAAAAGACATTTAAGATTTCTATAAGCAGTGATAGTGGAAATCTATTAGCTACCCCAAAAGAACAGTCAACTAGTGCTCTAGGCCTGAAGTCAGGAAGACCTGAGTTCAAATACATCCTCAGATACTTACTAATCTGGGCAAGTCACTTTACTCTGTCTGCTTCAGTTTCCTCATCTGTAAAGTGAGTTGGAGAAGGAAATGGCAAGCCATTCCAGTAACTTTGCCAAAAAACAAACCAAAAAAGCCCCCCCAAAACAAATGAAATCATGAAGAGTTGGATAAGACTAAAATAACTGAACATTTATTATTTTCAAACCCATATCCAATTCAATTTAACAATTATTTATTTAATATTGATTAATTAATATTAATATTGATATGTAATAGCTTCTCCATTACATACTGATGAATAAAATGGAATGGTCTTTACCCTTGATGAAGTACTTATAGGTGACATAACTACAAATAAGTATAATGCAACATAGATAATATTGGCGGCAAAATAGAGATTAAGACAAAGTGTTCTCAGAATACTTGAAAAGGGAAAGAAAACTTTCATCTCAATGGGTCAGAGAAAACTACAGTGAAGGTTTAAGGATCATAACAAGTAGAAATGACAAAGAAGTGTGTTCCAGACTTGGGGGACTGCTTGTGTGGGTGCATAGAGACAAGAGATGAAATCTTGAGTTCATGAAATAACTAACAATAACCTAATTTGTCTGGAGCATAGAATGCGTAAAGAGGAATAATGTAAAATAGAACTATAAGTAAAGTGAAATAGGTTAAAAGCAGATTACTTTGGAAACTCTTGGATTCCAAGCTTAGTAGTTTTTATTTTATTTGATAGATAATAGGGAATGACTGAATTTTTTTGACCAGGGCATTGACATCATATGACCTGTTTTTAGAAAGATTATTTTGTATGAAATATTTGTTAGAAAAGGGAGAGATTATAAGCAAGGTGGACTATAAGGAGGCTGTTAAGATAATGTTATGGTTGACTGTTAATGGCAGCCTGAATTAGAATGATGTTAGAGTTCAAATGTTGGAGTTTGTTCTTCTCAGGGCACAGCCGGTTTAGAGGCTTAGAGCCCTTCGGATGTCTCCAAACCCAAAGGTTCTGTCCTTCAGCCTCTGCCTCTGTTTTCTTCTGCCTCCAACAGAGATGGAAGGTCTCTCTTATCTCCTTCTGGGGAGCCCAGCCACACTTGCCGCGGAGAGAGGGCTTCTGGCGTAGCTCCACTGAAGTCCGTCAAAAGTGTTCTCTGCACCAGAGTCGTTTCTCTCGAGTCTAGCGCGATCAGCCAGCCAAGAGGAAAAAATGTATTCTGCCATAGATCCTTCATCGCTGGCTTTTTATCTGCCTCTTCTGAGAGAATGGGATTATGGGTTTTCTCCCGTAGTGCTCTCTGGCCCAATGACTTTAAGGGAGGTGTGAACTCTCTTAAAGTTAGAAAGTGTACTTTGTGAAGCTAGCATACTTGTGGAGTCCAATGAGTAAAGGTGGGAACACAAGCCTTGTCTTGATTAGTTCTACTTAGTACCTTGTTTCAGGTTCTGGCCAAAACAACTTCTTGTAAGATTAGATCAACTCTAATTACTTAGCAGTTAGTAAGGATTCCAAGGATTCCAACATCTCCCCCTTTCTTTTGTTTTAAAACATAGGGGGTTTCTGAGGGGGTACACATAAATCCATCAATATGGGCCAGAACTTTGTAACAGATATACATGGTATACATAAATCCATCAATATGGGAGGCATTATACATAATTTACATGAGCACATAGCAATATAACACAGGCTAGTAGTAATGTAACAAATAACAAGAATCAATCTGAAAATTTACACATGTCCATAAGTCCTAGAAACAGTCCAATAGGATTCTATTGTCCATTAGTTCATGTGCCAGGAATCTAATAATTCTTATGAGCACAATCAGCAACAGAACCACCCGATATTTCTTGGGTCTTCTCCTTTGTTTCAAGGGTCTGCTCCATCTTTCTGCGATGGACAAGGCGAATGCGGCTCGTAGGCACCCATCTGATTCCTTCTCCACCTGTAGAGATGCAAGCAAATCCTCTCCCCCAAGCAGTTAGCCTATCTGGTCCCTTCCATTCACCACTTTCTGGGTCTCTCCACATCACCTGGCGATTATCTAAAGATAGTGGAGCTGCTCGCACTGGACACTGCTCTTCTGGTGGGTTATAAAACCTGTCTGCTGGAGCCAGTGCATCTTTATCAAAGATTAAAAAATTAATGGTATAGAGAACTAAATTTAGAAGTTCTCTAGGGTTACCCGTGGCTCCCCCTTTCTTTTGTTTTTGGAGGAGTGTCTTAATGTCTCTGTTTCTTCTTTCTACTATTGCTTGACCTTGAGGATTGAAGGGTATGCCAGTAGTGTGTAGAATCTTATACTGTGCACAAAAGTGTTCAAAATGTTTGGAGGTATATGCCGGTCCATTATCTGTTTTTATTTCTTGTGGCACACCCATAATTGCGAATGCTTGAATGAGGAATTCAGTGACCACTCGGGCTGTCTCTTTTGCTGCTGGTATGGCAAAAGTGAATCCTGAAAAGGTGTCTACCACAACGTGGATAAAAGACAGACGACAAAAGATTTATAATGAGTCACATCCATTTGCCAGATTTCATTGGGTCTCAAACCACGAGGGTTCTTCCTGGAGGCAGTGTAGGAGCGTGGAAGGGAAGGCAAGCTGTACAGCTTTTCACTATGCTCCTAGCTTCTTCTTTTGTAATCCCAAACTGTAAACGCAAAGCTCGAGCAGCCTGATGGTATTTAGAATGGGATTCCTGGGCCTCCTGAAATAAAGGCGTACTGGCCAACATAGTTAAAAGGCTATCTGCCTTTGAATTTCCATCAAAAATAGGACCTGGAAGTCCACTATGTGAATGGACATGCAGGATATAAATCTTTCCTGGATGCTTTCTCACTTGGTCTTGAAGTTCCTTAAAGAGCTGATATATATTAGAAGCTGCAAATTTTATTTGGGCTGTGGCAATTCTTTGTACCACACCTACTGAATAGGCTGAATCAGATATTATATTTATGTCGCCTGGGTAATAAGTGAGAGCTAGCATGATCGCATATAATTCGTTCTGCTGGGTGGACTGAAAAGGAGTTCTGACTACTCTTTTTACAGTTAGATCATGAGAGTATACAGCACAAATATTTTGTTTGGCTGCGTCTGTAAAAATGGTTGGTCCTTCAAGAGGAACCTTAGAAACCTTCTCCTCAAAAATCCATTGCCAATTATGCAGTAGTCTGGTTATCTTTAATGGAGATCCATGTGCAAAATTTGGAGCCATGGCCAATAAAATCTGCCACTCTGGGATGGTTTCACAGCATACATTAATTTGTGCATTTGTGTAGAAGGTATATATCTTGTCAGGTCTTGTCCCAGATAATTGTACTGCTCGCTTAATGGCCTTTAATAGAATTCTAGCCACAAGCACTGGGTAAGGCGTAAGGCTTTGTTCTGGTTGTGCTGGGAGGTTCACCCACTCTATCACATTGTCTCCTTGATGAAGGACTGCTGTGGGTGCTTCTTTCGTAGCAAAAACCGATATTTCCAAGGGTTTTTGAGTTACTCTCTCAACTACATTGGATAAAGCCAGTTCAACTTCTCTCAAGGTCTCTTGAGCTTCTTTTGTAAGCCGGAGTTCACACCTCCCTTGAAGCTCGTTGGGCCAGAGAGCACTATGGGAGAAAGAAAAAGCAAGCCCGGCTAGCTCAGTCGGTAGAGCATGAGACTCTTAATCTCAGGGTCGTGGGTTCGTGCCCCACGTTGGGCGCCAAATGTTAGAGTTCAAATGTTGGAGTTTGTTCTTCTCAGGGCACAGCCGGTTTAGAGGCTTAGAGCCCTTCGGATGTCTCCAAACCCAAAGGTTCTGTCCTTCAGCCTCTGCCTCTGTTTTCTTCTGCCTCCAACAGAGATGGAAGGTCTCTCTTATCTCCTTCTGGGGAGCCCAGCCACACTTGCCGCGGAGAGAGGGCTTCTGGCGTAGCTCCACTGAAATCCCAAAAGTGTTCTCTGCAGCAGAGTCGTTTCTCTCGAGTCTAGCGCGATCAGCCAGCCAAGAGGAAAAAATGTATTCTGCCATAGATCCTTCATCGCTGGCTTTTTATCTGCCTCTTCTGAGAGAATGGGATTATGGGTTTTCTCCCGTAGTGCTCTCTGGCCCAATGACTTTAAGGGAGGTGTGAACTCTCTTAAAGTTAGAAAGTGTACTTTGTGAAGCTAGCATACTTGTGGAGTCCAATGAGTAAAGGTGGGAACACAAGCCTTGTCTTGATTAGTTCTACTTAGTACCTTGTTTCAGGTTCTGGCCAAAACAACTTCTTGTAAGATTAGATCAACTCTAATTACTTAGCAGTTAGTAAGGATTCCAAGGATTCCAACAGAATGATGGCAACATGAATTAGTGGAAGAGATGAGAGGTGTTGGAAGAATTGTATCAACAAGATATCAGTAATTGATTGGGATGTGAGGTATAATGTAGGGGGACAAGTTAAGATGATTCCAGAGTTCTGAATGTGGATGACTGGGAGAATAGTAGCATAATTAACAGAAATCAGGATATTTGGAGGAATATGAATTCACAAGGGAGAGAAGAAGGAATGAGCTCGAATATATTGAATTTGAGATACTGGTAAGACACCCAAATGAAAATGTTTAAGCATGCAGTTAAAGGTGCAAGACTAGAATAGAGGAGCATAATTGGGATTTGATATATAGCTTTTGTAGTCATCTGTGTAAAGGTAATTGAACACTTGAGAGCATCCAGGAAAAATTGTAGAAAAAAGAAGACTCAAGACAGCCTTGGAGTTCATCTATAGTTAGAGGGTAGGAGATGAATGGTAATTCAGCAAAGGAGAAGGAAAGAAAATGATCAGAGAGTTATCAAGGTAAAGTGGTGATGTGAAAACTAAGAGAGGAGAAAGTTCCCAAGAGGATCAGCAGTCTTGAAAGAAGCAAAGAAGCAAAGAAAAGGAAGTCATTGGACTTAGAAATTAAAATGTAGCTTCTTAGTAAGCTCAAATAAAAGGGATCTGAAAAAAAGCTATTATGTGAGACTTAGCAATTAGTAGAACAACTTTTGAGAGGGCAATTTCAGTAGAATGGTAGTCAGAAGCCAAAGAACAAAGGCTTAAAGTAGAAAAACACCAGACTTGTAGTCAAATAACTTGAGTTTAAATTTCTATCTGCCACCTGTGGAAAAATTGCAGAACTGTGCTGGGTTCCAATTTTCTTATTGGTAAAATTAGTAGGGATAGACTAACTTAGATCTGTGGCTCTATAATTTGTGGTTCTACAGTAAGGAAGCAGAAGTAGCTAGTATAGACTGTTCCTTCTAGGAGTTTTGCAGTGAATGGCAATAAAGAAAGATCTATGTAATTCTATGTTCACATGAAAATTTTTTCAAGTAGAAGTAAGCATGTATAGTAGGCATCAAGGAAGGAGACCTGAACTGGGGAATCATCGCTGACTAAGCCATTTACTTCTTCTCCTTTGCTATCTGACTGCCTACTTGCTTTCCCTGGTCCAGAGCAGGAACAAAAGTGTTAAGTTAGGGTAGATTAAAAACTCCAGTTGGTTAAACTTTTATTAAGCCTATTTGAATGGTGCTGATAAGTACTGGATGCAAAGATGAAAAATACTACTTTGTCTGCTCCCATAGAGGTTTGTGTTGTCACAAAAATGACAAGTCTTGTCCACAAATAAATGACACAAAACAGAATATGATATATCTAGATGAAGCACTGGGAGAAATTTGAGAAATGTGAAATCACTTCTTATAGATATTAATTCTTCTTATAGATGCAGCTGGAAGTGCAAGTGAAGGGAAAATGGAACAACTGTACTAATATTTTTGTAAATTTCTATTTTTATAATAGATGTTATCTGTGACCCAGTACTTAAAGATCTGATCTCATATGTGTGTACTCACATGGACAGGGTTCATTTTTGAGGAATATCCACAAGAAATCAATAATTATTTGGCCCATATTTCCCCCTACTCAGAGCTTACTCTAGGAAAATGCAGAAACACATACACACAACTTGCAGTAACCTCAAATTATTGACAAAATTCTTCTCTGTCTATAGCAGGTCTTATCCTTCAGTTGATCCTAAAGTGTTCTGGGATCTCTGTTTTGTAGAATTCCCAATAGGTTGATAAGCAATTCCTGATATTCCAGTAAGTCATTTCGTCCCACAAAATACCTTTTGGAGAGTTTGGACTATCCTGCTGGAAGGGAAATAAGACTGAGACTGCTAGACAGGCAGCTCTCCTTTCTATCAGACTCTCATCCTCCAAATGTTAATAGCTGAGTACAAAGGCCAGGTCCCTTGCTCCTTTGTATCTTGGCTACAGTTCCTTAGTGTAGTTCCTACCAGTACCATGTGCCCTATACATAATCCTCTTTTCTTGTCAAGGGGAATTTTGCTCAGAAAATTGCTCTTTCCTCAACACAAGCTCAGTTTGGGATTAACTTCCTATGAATATAGTACTCCATAGCACTGCCTATGAAATCCACCTTCCTCTATGTGGGAGGCTTGACTTTGGCTAGGCAATATCTCTCTATTGTCAAGGAGGTTGAAACTCAAAAAATATTGATTGTATTTTATTCTCCTAATTTTTATTCTGTATGTGGAATCCCTTTTGGGCTACTGCCCAAAGTGGGATTCATATTCATAGGTTATATCTTTAGAGAGTAGCTTATACTGCCAGGTAACATGACTACCCAGTCCTATTATTTTAGCCTATGTGCCCCAATCCATGTGTTTTCCATAACAGTTTCCATGAACAGTTCCATGAACTAATTGATTATTTGTTGTTGTTTAGTCATTTTTAGTTGTATCTGACTCTCTGTGACCCCATTTGGGGTTTTCTTGGCAAAGATACTGGAGTGGCTTGTTTTTTTCCTTTTCAAGCTCATTTTATCGATGAGGAGCAAGATTAAGTGATTTGCCCAGAGCCACACAGCTAGTAATTATCTAGGCAAGATCTGAATTCAAGAAGATGAATCCTCCCAACTCTAAACCCAGCACTCTGTGCACTATGGCACCACTTGGCTGCCCTGTGTCACCCACCTGCCCATGCTTAGGAAGTTTGGAAATATCCCTTTCCTCCTATAGACCTATATTCACAAATAGACATAGTGTCTCTAGGCAGACTGGGAACAATCTTAGTGTACAGTGGTAGTGAGGCACATGTGTTTTGATCTTATGTTGCCAAAGCAACTCAGGACTCTCAAACTTTAGGACTACATTAGTGAAAGCATCCCCTCCACTTACAGTATTTCTACTAGAGGAGTTACTCAGCTATTTCCCAGAATCCTGCCCTTTCCATAGCTAGACTGTCAACTGTAAACTCTTGTTCTCTCTTGAGTCCAAAGACAGCTGTCTTCTTTGCAGCCAGAGGTCATAGTTCTTTGAAGTTAATTCTAATCTCAAGTGACCACTTTTCTTTATCCATTTCTATCTGGAGTGTGTGCCTCTGCTCTCTCAAAGCTGACTCACATCTAGGTGGCTCTTAGCTTCTGGGCAGTAGCTGTCTTTTAAGGTGTAGGGTGTGGGAGGAAAATTATCTTCTATCAGCCAGAAAGGTTGATCCTTTTAAATCACTCAGAGAAAAGTATTGTTATTTCACAAGTAGATTACTGTTTATTAAAACACTGTTAATATGTGAAAATTTTATCATTTATTATTACTTTATAAGGGAGGAAAAGAAACAAAATTACTCCTTACTTCAAATATTTGATTTGCTATAGAAATGACTTAACAAATGTTTGTTGATAGGCTGACTGGTAGAGAAAAGGAGCCAAATGGGGAAATGTTATGGAGGTAGAAGTGATGAGATTTGCCAACAAAATTTGGTAGAGAGAGTTGCCAGAAAGATTAAAATTTAGAGGCACTCACCAGGTTTTTAGAGTTATAGTGAAAAGTCTAGATTTATAGATTGAGAAGTAAACTAAATAGATAGAATATTTGAAGTTATTTGTTTGGGAGGAAATGTTTGATAAGTAAAATGAAATTACAGCATCGATATAATCACATAGCTAGATTATTACAGCTTCCTAACTAGTGTTCTTGTATTTTTTTTATTATTATTCACAAACCCCCACATACAACAGATAGAACAATCTCCCTTCAGTTCCATTTTCATAATGTTAATTGTCTTATTTTGGCCATGTATTGTCCTCTAAGTTTCTGTCTCATAAAATTCAAATCCCCCATTATAGCCTTTGAGATTGTCAGTCGATTACTTAGCAAAAATGTCATTCAGTGTAGCACCTCTATTGCTTTGTTTCCCTCATCTTACCAATAAGTATTTCTTTTAGTATAGGCTGTTCTATATTGTTAAACTAATCGTTTTTATGTGGACAAATGCTTGAAATTCTCTGTGGACAACTTAATTGTTCCAGCACTCATACTTTTGCACATTTCACTCTCCATACAAAAAAATATGCTTCAGTCAAATCTTATACATTTTTATTCAAAGCTTATTCAAAACTATTTTCATGAAATCTTGCCTAAATAACTTCATCAAACTCTGGTCACTGCTTTCCTTCTGCCCTTCCAGAAGACTCTTGTACACAGATTTTACTATTCAACTCAATAAACATTGATCTAACAGGGAAATTGGCCAGTGAGATCTCAGTCTTTAGAGTGCCCCAAATGCCCTTCATAGGAAGGCCATTTTTTTCCTGCTCCATTTCAGAGCAGACACAATCATCCTCTGATTAGTTCCCATTGGTATAGTAAATGGTAATGAAAAGTCTTTCAATTGAATGCTGGGACAGAACTTAGACTATATATGCAAAGATTAAGTATACTATCTCTCACTTACTTCTCTGGTGGCTTTTGAGTGAAATGGAAGAAATGTAGTCCTCTAGATACTGATAAATATTAGGACCTTCAAATTTGGGAGAACATGATAGAGAGATTCCCTATCCTGGTACCCACAGCATTTCTTCTTTCTCACTCATAAGCTGCCAGGAAAGTGAGCAAGAGATTACATTCTTGAACTTTTGATATTATACTTGGAGCCAGTTTAAAAGACTTGTCATCACTAACAGGAAAGAATATTTGGGTCTGTTTTAAAGTAGGATAAAAAGGGAACCTCCTTAATACATTTCTTTTTTTTTTTAATTTTTTATTTAATAATTACATTATATTGACACTCGTTTCTGTTCCGATTTTTTTTCCCCTCCCTCCCTCCACCCCCTCCCCTAGATGGCAAGCAGTCCTTTATATGTTGGATATGTTGCAGTATATCCTAGATACAATATATGTTTGCAGAACCGAACAGTTCTCTTGTTGCGTAGGGAGAATTGGATTCAGAAGGTATAAATAATCCAGGAAGAAAAACAAAAATGCAGATAGTTTACATTCGTTTCCCAGTGTTCTTTCTTTGGGTGTAGCTGCTTTTGTCCGTCATTTATCAATTGAAACTCAGGTCTCTTTGTCAAAGAAATCCACTTCCATCAAAATATGTCCTCATACAATATCGTTGTCGAAGTGTATAATGATCTCCTGGTTCTGCTCATTTCACTCAGCATCAGTTCCTGTAAGTCTCGCCAGTCCTCTCTGTATTCATCCTGCTGGTCATTTCTTACAGAACAATAATATTCCATAACATTCATATACCACAATTTACCCAGCCATTCTCCAATTGATGGGCATCCATTCATTTTCCAGTTTCTAGCCACTACAAACAGGGCTGCTACAAACATTTTGGCACATACAGGTCCCTTTCCCTTCTTTAGTATTTCTTTGGGATATAAGCCCAATAGAAACACTGCTGGATCAAAGGGTATGCACAATTTGATAATTTTTTGGGCATAATTCCAGATTGCTCTCCAGAATGGTTGGATTCGTTCACAACTCCACCAACAATGCATTAGTGTCCCAGTTTTCCCGCATCCCCTCCAACATTCATCATTATTTTTTCCTGTCATCTTAGCCAATCTGACAGGTGTGTAGTGGTATCTCAGAGTTGTCTTAATTTGCATTTCCCTGATCAATAATGATTTGGAACACTCTTTCATATGAGTGGTAATAGTTTCAATCTCATCCTCTGAAAATTGTCTGTTCATATCCTTTGACCATTTATCAATTGGAGAATTGCTTGATTTCTTATAAATTTGAGTCAGTTCTCTATATATTTTGGAAATGAGGCCTTTATCAGAACCTTTAACTGTGAAAATGTTTTCCCAGTTTGTTGCTTCCCTTCTAATCTTGTTTGCATTAGTTTTATTTGTACAAAGGCTTTTTAATTTGATGTAATCGAAATTTTCTATTCTGTGATCAGTAATGGTCTCTAGTTCATCTTTGGTCACAAATTTCTTTCTCCTCCACAAGTCTGAGAGATAAACTATTCTATGTTCCTCTAATTTATTTATAATCTCGTTCTTTATGCCTAGGTCATAGACCCATTTTGATCTTATCTTGGTATATGGTGTTAAGTGTGGGTCCATGCCTAATTTCTGCCATACTAATTTCCAATTATCCCAGCAGTTTTTATCAAATAATGAATTCTTTTCCCAGAAGTTAGGGGCTTTGGGTTTGTCAAACACTAGATTGCTATAGTTGACTATTCTGTCTTGTGAGCCTAGCCTTTTCCACTGATCCACTAATCTATTTCTTAGCCAATACCAAATGGTTTTGGTGACTGCTGCTTTATAATATAATTTTAGATCAGGTACAGCTAGGCCACCTTCATTTGATTTTTTTTTCATTAATTCCCTTGAGATTCTCGACTTTTTATTGTTCCATATGAATTTTGTTGTTATTTTTTCTAGATCAATAAAATATTTTCTTGGAAGTCTGATTGGTATAGCACTAAATAAATAGATTAGTTTAGGGAGTATTGTCATCTTTATTATGTTCGCTCGGCCGATCCAAGAGCACTTAATATTTTTCCAATTATTTAAGTCTGACTTTATTTGTGTGGAGACTTTTTTATAATTTTGCTCATATAATTCCTGACTTTCCTTTGGTAGATAGATTCCCAAATATTTTATGGTATCAACAGTTATTCTGAATGGAATTTCTCTTTGTATCTCTTGCTGTTGGGTTTTGTTGGTGATGTATAAAAATGCTGAGGATTTATGGGGATTTATTTTGTAGCCAGCTACTTTGCTAAAATTATGAATTATTTCCAATAGCTTTTTGGTAGAATCTCTGGGGTTTTCTAGGTATACCATCATATCATCTGCAAAGAGTGATAGTTTGGTTTCCTCATTGCCTACTCTAATTCCTTTTATATCTTTCTCGACTCTTATTGCCGAGGCTAGTGTTTCTAATACGATATTAAATAATAATGGTGATAGTGGGCAACCTTGCTTCACTCCAGATCTTACTGGGAAAGGTTCCAGTTTTTCCCCATTGCATATGATGCTTACTGATGGTTTTAAATATATGCTCCTGACTATTTTAAGGAAAAGTCCATTTATTCCTATGCTCTCAAGTGTTTTTATTAGGAATGAATGTTGGATTTTATCAAATGCTTTTTCTGCATCTATTGAGATGATCATGTGGTTTTTGTTTGTTTGGTTATTGATATAGTCAATTATGCTAATAGTTTTCCTAATATTGAACCAGCCCTGCATTCCTGGTATAAATCCTACTTGGTCATAGTGTATTATCCTGGTGACAATTTTCTGTAATCTTTTTGCTAATATTTTATTTAAGATTTTAGCATCAATATTCATTAGGGAGATTGGTCTATAATTTTCTTTCTCTGTTTTCAGCCTACCTGGTTTAGGTATCAGTACCATATCTGTGTCATAAAAGGAGTTTGGTAGGACTCCTTCAATCCCTATTTTTTCAAATAGTTTATATAACATTGGAGTTAATTGTTCTTTAAATGTTTGGTAGAATTCACATGTAAATCCATCTGGTCCTGGGGATTTTTTCTTAGGGAGTTGATTGATAGTTTGTTCTATTTCTTTTTCTGAGATGGGACTGTTTAGGATATTTACTTCTTCCTCTGTTAGTTTGGGCAAGCTGTATTTTTGGAGGTATTTTTCTATTTCATTTAAGTTGTCGAATTTATTGGCATAAAGTTGGGCAAAGTAACTCCTAATTATTGCTCTAATTTCCTCTTCGTTAGTGGTGAGTTCTCCCTTTTCATTTTTAAGACTAACAATTTGATTTTCCTCTTTCCTTTTTTTAATCAGATTTACTAAGGGTTTGTCTATTTTGTTGGTTTTTTCATAGAACCAACTCTTAGTTTTATTAATCAATTCAATAGTTTTTTTACTTTCAATTTTATTGATCTCACCTTTTACTTTTAGAATTTCAAGTTTAGTGTTTGACTGGGGGTTTTTAATTTGTTCCTTTTCTAGCATTTTTAATTGCAAACCCAATTCATTGACCTTCTCTTTCTCTATTTTATACAAATAGGCCTCTAGAGATATGAAATTTCCCCTTATTACCGCTTTGGCTGCATCCCATACATTTTGGTATGATGTCTCATTATTATCGTTTTCTTGGGTGAAGTTATTAATTATGTCTATGATTTGCTGTTTCACCCAATCATTCTTTAGTATGAGATTATTTAGTTTCCAATTATTTTTTGGTCTACTTCCCCCTGCTTTTTTGTTGAATGTAATTTTTATTGCATCGTGGTCTGAAAAGGATGTATTTACTATTTCTGCCTTACTACATTTGAGTTTGAGGTTTTTATGTCCTAATATATGGTCAATTTTTGTATAGGTTCCATGAACTGCTGAAAAGAAAGTGTATTCCTTTCTGTCTCCATTACATTTTCTCCAGAGATCTATCATATCTAACTTTTCTAGTATTCTATTTACCTCTTTGACTTCTTTCTTATTTATTTTGTGGTTTGATTTATCTAATTCTGAGAGTGCAAGGTTAAGATCTCCCACTATTATAGTTTTACTGTCTATTTCTTTTTGCAGCTCTCTTAGTTTCTCTTTTAAGAATTTAGATGCTACCCCACTTGGTGCATATATGTTTAATATAGATAGTGCTTCATTATCCATGCTACCCTTTAGCAAGATATAGTGTCCTTCCTTATCTCTTTTAATTAGGTCAATTTTTGCTTTAGCTTGATCTGAGATCAGGATGGCTACCCCTGCTTTTTTGACTTCACCTGAAGCATAGTAGATTTTGATCCAACCTTTTACCTTTAACCTGCATGTATCTCCCCGCTTCAGGTGTGTTTCCTGTAAACAACATATTGTAGGATTCTGGCTTTTAATCCATTCTGCTAACCGCTTCCTCTTTATGGGGGAGTTTACCCCGTTCACGTTTATGGTTAGAATGACCAATTCTGTATTACTTGCCATCTTGTTAACCCCAGTTTATGCTTTCCTCCCTTCTTTCCCCTTTCCCCCCTTCCAAGTATTAAGCTTGTGAGCACCCCTTGCTTCTCACAGCCCTCCCTTTTTAGTATCCCTCCCCCCGCCTTAGAGTTCCTCCCCCTATCTTACCCCTTTCCCTCCCAGTTCCCGTATTCCCTTCCGCTTAGCTTATTCCTTCCCTTTCCACTTTTCCCTTCTCACTTTTCAATGAGATGGGAGAAGTTTCACCATAAATTGAATATGTCTTAAGATTTTTCACTTAAAGCCAATTCTGAAGGCAGTAAGATACCCACTATATTCATCCCCCTCCATTCTTTCTCTCAGATATAATAGGTTTCCTATGCCTCTTCATGAGATGTACTACCCCCACTTTACCCTTTTTCTGGTACAATGTCCTTTCCACATCAATTTCTAGAACAAGGTATACATGTATTCTTTATACATCTATATAGTCAAAATATAGTTCCCAAGATTAATCTTTACCTTTTTAGATTTCTCTTGAGTTCTATATTTGTAGATCAGGTCTGTTGTCTTCCCCAGAAGGTATTTCACATTTTTCTCCATTGTTTGATTTTTTTGGATTTGCTTGACTGATTCTTCTTGTCTCCTCGAGTCATTCAATTCCACTTGTTCAATTCTGATTTTCAGTGAAGTATTCTCTTCACTCACTTTTTAAAAATCTTTTTCTAATTGTCCAATTGAGTTCTTTTGTTCTGTGGAATTTTTTTCCATTTCGCCAATTTTGTTTTTTAGAGAGCTGTTTTCTGTTTCCAGTTCACTAATCCTATTTTTCAAGGATTTTACTTCTTTATCCACTCTCTCTTTAACTTTCTCCAGGCTCTTTTGCCAAGCCTCCCTCTCCTTTTGCCAAGCCTCCCTCTCCTTTTCCCAAGCCTCACTCTGCTTTCCCCATTTTTCTTCTAGCTCCCTTGTGAGAGCCTTTTTAATCACTTCTATGAGGTTCATCTGTGCTGAGGAACAGACGATCTCCTCCTTTGGGGATTCACCTGGGGACTGCCTGTTTTTAGTCTCCTCAGGATTTAGAGTCTGCTCTCTATCTGTATAGAAGCTGTCAAGGGTTAAAGTCCTCTTCAGCTTCTTGCTCATTCTGTCTATTAATCAGAGACAAACTACCAAAGAAAAACAGAAAAAACTGGAGTCTTTCTTTGGGGGGGGTCTGGGTGTGTTATCGAGCTTCCTCTACAGACTGCAGGGGGCAGCAGTGAGGCACTAGCAGGACTGTGCTGCGCCTGCGCTCTGAGATCCCAGAGCGTGCTGAGTCACTGAGGGGGGGGGAAGGGGGGGGGCGGCCAGGTCCTGAGAGACTCCAGCTGTTTGGGGTTGTATTCTTCAGCCCCGGTGTTTTTAGTTTCTCTGCTGGGCTGTTGACTTGCTGCCGGAGCAAAGTATCCAAACCTGTAGCGAAGCTCTCCCCGCAGAGACGGCTACGATCACTCTCCACCCCCTCTCCAGTCTGCTCCTGTGCCCTCACTGCCGCTGCCCTCAGCCTGCGCCCGATCTAAAACCGCCCCAGCCCTCCAGTAAAGACAGACCTTTCTTGGCGGATCTCAAGGATGGCTTCTCTTGGTAACTATATGTGGGTTTTTTTCAGTCAAGCATTGATTCAGAGGCTTGTAATGAAATGGATAGTGAGAGAAAGCGTGGAGCTTATGCAGCTGTGAGCCTCCTCTCCGCCATCTTAACCGGAAGTCCCTAATACATTTCTAGAAATCATCTCATCAAGATAATTCATTAATTCATAAATAGGCAGAGCATATCATGTACACTTTAAAGCTTCACTGTTGATTCCCTGCCTTCTCAATTTATTACATGTATTAAATGACCATTGTATACAAGGTATTATTAGGTATGGAGATATAAAGTAAAAAAATGAAACTTTATTTATGTTTTGAGTACGAGAATAGCTTGGTTAGACTTATACCCTAGGAAGATTATTTTTGTACATGTAGGGATAATGAGTGGGAAAAGAAGGGACTGTAATTTGGGTGACCAATTAAGAGGCTGTTATGGAAGTTCAGGCAAAGAGATGATGAGGGCATGAGCTAGGTCATCCTTGGGCCTGAATTAGAATGATGAACATTCTGCACCTCAATTTACCTCATCAATAAAGGAAAAAAAATAGACTAGATGCTTTCTCTTTCAACTCAAAATCTGGAATCTTTATAAACTATGGTAAATGAAGGGAAGATAACTTATGTGAGAGATGCTATAAGGGTAGAAACAATAAGACTTATTGAAAACAGAAGGTAATGGGCTCAGGGAGGACTTTGGGCTTCCAAGCCTAAGTTAGACAGAATGAGGGTTGTATTCTGAAATAAACAGAAACAGAGAAACTTAAAAAAAAGTCAGTTTTAGGAAGATTGTGAGTTGAATTTTAGACAATTTTAGAAATATAGACCTTGTTATATTTCTAGGATATCCAAGCATTGCTTTCTTATAATAGTGTTTCTTTTGCATTTTTTCTTTGTAAATACTATTAAATCCTGAAGTCATAGAACCTAAGAGATAAAAGTTATCTTTTTCCTGAAAAAATTTTATATGACCCTATCTTGAATCTAACAGATGTTTATGACAGCATTCATGCATGAGTAGTGCAAAGTGCACATGTGTTTTCAGAACCAAGACTTCAGTGAAGTCACATGCTACATCATGGGCAAATAATACGAGAAATACCTTGGATTTGTATGTGATTTTGAATTAATTTTTGGTCATTGCTTCATATAGTGTTGCTAAATTTTTCGCAACCCCCCACATTCAGTTACACGCCTCCATATGTATCATGACCCATAATTTAAGAAGCTTTGATCTAGTTATCTTCTTAGAAATTTTCCCTATAGCATCTCCAATTATTTTTGGTCTACTTCCCCTGGCTTTTTGTTGAATGTAATTTTCATTGCATCGTGGTCTGAAAAGGATGCATTTACTATTTCTGCCTTACTGCATTTGAGTTTGAGGTTTTTATGTCCCAATATATGGTCAATTTTTGTGTAGGTTCCATGAACTGCTGAAAAGAAAGTGTACTCTTTTCTGTCTCCATTTCGTTTTCTCCAGAGATTTATCATATCTAACTTTTCTAGTATTCTATTTACCTCTTTGACTTCTTTCTTATTTATTTTGTGGTTTGATTTATCTAATTCTGAGAGTGCAAGGTTGAGATCTCCCACTATTATAGTTTTGCTATCTATTTCTTCTTGCTGCTCTCCTAATTTCTCTTTTAAAAATGTAGATGCTACACCACTTGGTGCATATATGTTTAATATTGATATTGCTTCATTATCCATGCTACCCTTTAGCAAGATATAGTGCCCTTCCTTATCTCTTTTAATTAGATCAATTTTTGCTTTAGCTTGATCTGAGATCAGGATGGCTACCCCTGCTTTTTTGACTTCACCTGAAGCATAGTAGATTTTGCTCCAACCTTTTACCTTTAACCTGCATGTATCTCCCCGCTTCAGGTGTGTTTCCTGTAAACAACATATTGTAGGATTCTGGCTTTTAATCCATTCTGCTAACCGCTTCCTCTTTATGGGGGAGTTTACCCCGTTCACATTTATGGTTAAAATGACCAATTCTGTATTACTTGCCATCTTGTTAACCCCGGTTTATGCTTTTTTCCCTTCTTTCCCCTTTCCCCCTTTTCCAGTATTAAGCTTGTGAGCACCACTTGCTTCTCACAGCCTTCCCTTTTTAGTATCCCTCCCCCCGCCTCAGAGTTCCTCCCCCTATCTTACCCCTTTCCCTCCCAGTTCCCGTATTCCCTTCCACTTAGCTTATTCCTTCCCTTTTCACTTTTCCCTTCTCACTTTTCAATAAGGTGGGAGAAGTTTCACGATAAATTGAATATGTCTAAATTTTTCTCTTAAAGCCAATTCTGAAGGCAGTAAGATACCCACTATATTCATCCCCCTCCATTCTTTCTCTCAGATATAATAGGTTTCCTTTGCCTCTTCATGAGATGTACTACCCCCACTTTACCCTTTTTCTGGTACAATGTCCTTTCCACATCTAGTTTCTAGAACAAGGTATACATGTATTCTTTATACATCTTTATAGCAGAAATATAGTTCCCAAGATTAATCTTTACCTTTTTAGATTTCTCTTGAGTTCTATATTTGTAGATCAAACTTTTTGTTAAGTTCTGGCTTTTTCATCAAAAATAGGTGAAATTCGCTTACTTCGTTGAATGTCCATCTTTTTCCCTGGAAAAAGATGCTCATTCTAGGTGGGTAAGTTATTTTTGGTTGCATACCAAGTTCCTTAGCCTTTCGGAATATCATATTCCAGGCCCTTCGATTCTTTAATGTGGATGCTACCAGATCCTGGGTGATCCTTATTGTGGCTCCTTGATACTTGAATTGGGTTTTTCTAGCCTCTTGCATATTTTTTCCTTCGTCTGAGGGTTCTGGCATTTGGCCACTATATTCCTTGGTGTTTTGATTTTAGGATCCCTTTCAGTAGGTGATCGATGAATTCTTTCAATGACTATTTTATCTTCTGTTTCTATGACTTCTGGGCAGTTCTCTTTGATAATTTCCTGGAAAATAGTGTCCAGGCTCTTTTTTTCATCATGTTTTTCTGGAAGTCCAATGATTCTCAGATTGTCTCTCCTGGATCTGTTTTCCAGGTCTGTTGTCTTCCCCAGAAGGTATTTCACATTCTTTTCCATTGTTTGATTTTTTTGGATTTGCTTGACTGATTCTTTATGTCTCCTCGAGTCATTCAATTCCACTTGTTCAATTCTGATTTTCAGTGAAGTATTCTCTTCACTCACTTTTTTAAAATCTTTTTCTAATTGTCCAATTGAGTTCTTTTGTTCTGTGGAATTTTTTTCCATTTCACCAATTTTGTTTTTTAGAGAGCTGTTTTCTGTTTCCAGGTCACTAATCCTATTTTTCAAGGATTTGGTTTCTTTATCCACTCTCTCTTTAACTGACTTCTCCAGGCTGTTTTGCCAAGTCTCCCTCTCCTTTTCCCATTTTTCTTCTAGCTCCCTTGTGAGAGCCTTTTTAATTTCCTCCATGAGGTTCATCTGTGCTGAGGAACAGATGATCTCCTCCTTTGGGGATTCACCGGGAGACAGTCTGTTTTTAGTCTCCTCAGGATTTAAAGTCTGCTCTCTATCCATATAGAAGCTGTCAGGGGTTAAGGTCCTTTTCAATTTTTTGCTCATTTTTTCAGAGAAGAATCAAAGACAAACTAGCAAAAAGAAAAAAAGAAAAAACCCCTAAATGGAGTCTGCTTTTTTGGGGGAGGGGCTGGGTGGTGTTACTGAGCTTCCTCTACAGACTGCAGGGGGCAGCAGTGAGGCACTAGCTCGACTGTGCTGCGCCTGCGCTCTGAGATCCCAGAGCGTGGTGAGTCACTGTGGGGGAGGGGTGGCCAGATCCTGAGAGACTCCAGCTGTTTGGGGTTGTATTCTTCACTCCCAGTGTTTTTACCTTCTCTGCTGGGCAGTTGACTTGCTGCCGGAGCAAAGTATCTAATCCTGTAGCGAAGCTCTCCCCGCAGAGACGGCTGCGATCACTCTCCACCCCCTCTCCAGTCTGCTCCTGTGCTCTCACTGCCGCTGCCCTCAGCCTGCGCCCGATCTAAAACCGCCCCAGCCCTCCAGTAAAGACAGACCTTTCTTGGCGGATCTCAAGGATGGCTTCTCTTGGTAACTATTTGTGGGTTTTTTTCAGTCAAGCATTGATTCAGAGGCTTGTAATGAAGTGGATAGTGAGAGAAAGTGCGGAGCTTATGCAGCTGTGAGCCTCCTCTCCGCCATCTTGGCCGGAAGTCCGCTCTCCTATAGCATCTCAAACAAATAAATGATCATTTTCTTTACATTTTCTAATAAGAGTGAACTGATGGGCAATATTTCTATTTTTGAACAGTTTTAATTATTAGAAAGTGCTTCTTAAAAGCCCACTGTGCCTCTAGGTGAGCTCTGGACCTAGAATTGGTAATATTTGAGTTCAGTTGAGCACGATTACTAGCTATATGATCTTAGTCATATATCATCATAATCATATAGAGTCATTTAATCTCGGGTTGTCACAGTATACTCAACTATAAAATGGGGATAATAATAGTTCCTACCTCACAGAGTTATCGTGAAGATCAAAAAGGAGCTAAGTGGTGTGGTGTGGATAGAGTACAGTGCCTGAAATTGAGAAGACTCATCTTTCTGAATTCAAATCCAGCCTC
Source organism: Antechinus flavipes (assembly GCF_016432865.1). Taxonomy (NCBI): domain Eukaryota; kingdom Metazoa; phylum Chordata; class Mammalia; order Dasyuromorphia; family Dasyuridae; genus Antechinus; species Antechinus flavipes. Next base: position 89,759,017 of record NC_067399.1, read on the forward strand.
AAACATTTACTAGTTGTATGATCTTGGGCAAGTCACTTAACCCTGTTTGCATCAGTTCCTTTATCTGCATCCATAGTATAAATCCATCTTGGTTGTATTGGATATTTTGGCTGTCTTGTTATTTTTTTTTTGGCTAGGATTTTATTTAAATTTTATACCAATATTCATTAGTGGTATGCTTTATTCTTCTTAATAGTTTGGTATTAGAATTATACTTTCCTAATAAAACGAATTTGGCAGAGTGGTTTTTTTTTCCCTTAATTTTTGAGATTACATTAAATGTGTGTAACTTAGACATTTAATTGTTCTTTAAGCATTTGATAAAATTCACTTGTAGAGATTATTCAACTAAATTAGGATAGATATTGACATAAATGGAGATGTAGATATATAATGTTTGTCAGGCATAAAACCAAAGAGAGAGTTCAATAGCATGGTACTCAAGATTGTCCAGATACCAATGTTTGGTACACTGGTGCAGAGGCATTCTGGCTAGAACAGCATAAGAGTAATTCACAAGCCACAGAATCCTTGGCATAAAAAATTGGCATACTGTCTATAATAGCTTCTCTTTCCTGTTTCTAGCTTATTGATGATTCTTCCAGGTATAAATCTTTGACTCCATGGTTTTTACTTATAGGATTTTTTTTTTTTTTACTTCTAGAAAACTCCCTTATTAATTTCTATTATTCCTTCTTTGCCTCCCCTAATAAATTATGATTTAATCCAGTTGTACTATTATCTTATTCAAAGATTTGTCATAAGAGACCTTGAAAAATGTCTTGAATTTGGCATAATCAATTTTATTCTACCCTTTTTAGTTGGAAATCATCCCTTTTTAGGGGAAGCATTCAGGGTTAAGTGACTTACCCAGGATCACACAGCTAGTAAGTGTCAAGTATGTGAGATCAGTTCCTCCTGAATCTAGAGCTGGTGCTCTATTTACTGTACTGCCTAATCTTCCCTAAGATAATTCTTCTTAATTAAATAAAGCTATTTGTACTTATCAAGTACTTACTTTGTACAGAGCACAAAAAGAAATAAAAATGGACATTAATTATTAAACGTTAATCAGTTTGATATTTTCTCTGTAATTGATTAACATGTTGTCTGCCTTTAGCAATGAGATCATGCCTTCCTTTTTTGTCATGTCTCACAATGTATAAAGAAAAGGAAAAGGAAAAAAAAACTCTTTGGGGAATTTTGAAAATGCAATTTGATCTTTACCTTTCTCAATGCTGTTCTCACAGGGTTGTATATGTACCATAGCTATCTTTTATACATTTCCTTTTAAAATCTGAATTAGTCAGAGAACTCCCTGTGTAGCTACATTAGTCTTTTTAGATGCTTCCTTTATTTTTTTTTCCTTCACTGTTACCATTCACATTTATTTTATTATTATTTTTTTAACTTTAGAGTTTCACATACCCATTAAGGCATTATCCCTTTTATAGTTTCTGGTCACAGGTTCATGCTTTTAATTTTTTAAAATAATAATAACTTTTCATTTTTCAAAATATATACAAAGATAGTTTTTAACATTCACCCTTGCAAAACCTTATGTTACACATTTTTCTCCCCTTCCCTCCTCCCCTAGACAGAAAGCAATCCAATATAAGTCAAACATGCATTTCTTCTAAATATATTTTCACATTTATCATGCTGCACAAAAAATCTCTTATTTGTTTTAAATAATAATTTTATGCAATTATGTTGTGTCTCTTTAACTAGAGTGCCAATTTCTTTAAAGGCAGGGAATATATCTATCTTTGGTGATGGTTAGTAGGACCATATGTGGTGATCTTACCTTTGTCAAAACTGAACACTAAACAGAAATATTGGGGGAAAAAATCAACATAAAATAATATAATATAAAATAAAACATAATAGTTTACAAATGAGGGAACTGAGGACCAAAAATACTATATAACTTTGTCTCATGTTATTCAATGATAGAGGTGTTACTAAAACATTGGTGTCCTTGTTTCTATTACTGTCCCTTTTCCTCTTATTGGTAGGAATGAAGGGAGGGAGGGAGGAAGGAAAAAAGAAGGAAGGGAGGGAGGAAAGGAAGGAAGAAGGAAGAAAAAAAGAAGGAAGGGAGAGAGGGAAGAAAGAAGGAAGGAAGGAAGGAAGAAAGAAAGAAGGGGATACCTACTATGTTCCAGGCACTGTGTTCAGTACTTGTGGTGTTCTCTTCTTTTATATAATATAAGATGGTTCTCTCTGGGAGCAGGTTTCTTGGGGAGGTTTTCTGGAGGCAGCCTTAGTTTCAGTTCCAAGTAATAATCACCCCAAATGCAGCCAGGTGTTAAAAGTTCAGATCTTTTATTGCTTCCTCCAAAATAGCCCGGTTAGTTTTCTTGGTGGCCTATCTCTCTGCTTGGTTCCAAGAATTCCCTCCGAATGTCTCCAGCCAGCACCAAGGTGAAAGTTGGAATCTCTCTTGCCTCAGAGAGGGCTTCTGGCTCTCAATCTCCCAGAGTGCTCCTTCCGAGTCTTGTTTCCTTGCCTGGGGCTGGGCAGCTTTCTGGAGAGCTTTTCAGACCAACCTTGGTCTCAGTGGGGGAAGTGCAGGAGGCCAGCCACCATGGTGGTGTGAAATGGGATGAATGAATCTGGTTCCACCTCCCAGAGTGGGCTTCTTCTGAACTGACTGTGACTGATTCACTGAAGCTCTTTTTATGCTCGGTGTAAAAGGTTGACTCCTCCTCTGAGATAGTGGGATTGTGGGTTTCTGACTTGTGAATCTCACACTGAATACTGACTTGTGAATCTCCCAAAAGTGTGAACTCCATTGAGTACTTAAATACATTAATGAGCTAGAGAATTTGCTAAGTACCATGCTAAATTAGCTAATTATTGTCTCTATCAATTCTAATGACTTAACAGCTTGTAAGGATTCTAACAAATATTTTACAAATATTATGTCATTTGATCCTCACAATAGCCCTGAGAGGTAGATATTATCATTATTATTATTATCCCTTTTTTACAGTTGAGGAAACTGAGATAGACAGATGAAATGTCTTGCTCAGGATCATATAGCTAAGAAGTGTCTGAGGCTAGATTTGAACTAAGGTCTTTGTAATTCTAGGACTAGTACTTTATCGACTGTATCACCAGTCAATTTTTTTTACATAATCTCATTTAGAGAATTAGAGGAAGAAATAGGAAATATCAAAATTGGTAAAAATAAAACAAAAAAACCTCCTAATTTGTGGAAGTGTAATGTCTATTTTCATCAGTCAACAAGCGCTTATTAAGCACCCACTACATGCCAGTTATTGTGGCCTGCACTGAAAATAATGAAAAAAAAAGAAAAACAATTCCTACCTCAAGTAGTTTACATTCTAATGGGGAAGGGGTTTATAGCGTGTGTGTGTGTGTGTGTGTGTGTGTGTGTGTGTGTGTGTGTGTGTGTGTGTGTGTAACTAGAGAGAGACACAGAGGGGGGGGATTTACATAGAATACATCAAAAAGAGAGAGAGAGAGAGAGAGAGAGAGAGAGAGAGAGAGAGAGAGAGAGAGAGAGAGAGAGAGAGAAAAAGAGAGAGAGAGAGAGAGAGAGAGAGAGAGAGAGAGAGAGAGAGAGAGAGAGAGAGAGAGAGAGAGAGAGAGATACAAGTTAACTTTGAAGAGGAAGAAAAGATTTGAGCTGAGCCTTGAAATAATCCAGGGAGCTGGAGGTGAATTAGCAAAGCTTTCCAGCTTTGGGAGATAGCCAACAAAAAGACATGGAAATAATTCATGGATTGTCATGTGTGTGAAGCATTTATTGGCTAGTATGGCTGAATTGCTGAGTGCATGGAAGGAATAATACATAAGAAAACTTGAAAGATAGGAAAAAATGTAAAGAGTATTAAATGCCAGAGAGGTCTATATTTGATCCTAGTCTAAAGGGAACCTCTGGGATTTGTCGAGGGCAGGTCTGATGTGGTCCATTTCATGGAATATTGTAAACAATATTGTAAACAACCACTTAACAACAACAAGAACAAAACATCATTTGATATCTTTCAATGTTAGACAGTATCTTAATTTATGGATTAGAATTAGTCCTGGGATTTCATTGATACAGAGAATTCCCCAATGAGGAAACTCTTCTCTTTTTCTCTCTCAAGGTAAGCTGCCACTTAATTTTGCAGATTGTAGTCAAAAAGGATTGCCTAGAGAATTGACAGATAATGACTTGCCTGTGGTCATATAGGCAGTATGAGTCAGATAAGGCAGCCAATGTGTATAAAGTTTCTGGTCCTGGAATCAGAAATATCTGAGTTCAAATGCAGCTAAATACTACTTATATGATCTTGAACAAGTCACTTAACTTCTTCCTCAGTTTCCTCAACTATAAAATGAGGATAATAATCATACCTTGGAATATCATTGCAAGTAGCAAATGAAATATTATTGATAATAATAAATTAAATATTTGTCATAATTCCTGACACATGTGGATGCTATATAAATGCTTATTTTCTTCTCTCCCTTTCCCTGGGTCTTCTGAGCTTCACAGTCCATTTTTTATGCTATTCATTTGTGATGAATGAAAATTATATAAATAAATCTCAACATTCAGATGCTCTTCTATAATTCTTAAAAAAAAACACAAACAAACAATTCAGGACATATTAGATGGGATATTTGGAAGTAGGAGTTCCTATTTTGTGTTAGTCACATAGCAATAATTGTTGAATTAGGGTGAATTAGATGGTATGTGGATAGAAATCTGATTTTTAATGAGTCATGTCAACCTGTAGATTAGGAAAGGAAATTGTCTTAATTTAATCTTTTAAATCTTAATTTTTAAATATCAAGAAGATATTTTTATTAACAGTACTTTGGTTTCCTTTTTTTGCTGTTTGTGAAATGAGAGATACTGCATTTAGCATATTATAAAAGGCCAAAACACATTGTTTTTAACATTTACGTGTGTGTGTGTGTGTGTGTGTGTGTGTTGTGCTCATTTCTCTCCTCTTCATTATTTCCAAAGCTTATATATAGTTTTGTTTTGTTGGGTGACATCCAGAGACTTCTTGCTGGAAGTAGCAGTATCCCCGGAATATGCCCTGATTTCATTTTGATTCATTGGCAGGCTGTTTGCAATATCATAGATGATTTTAGAAATATAAAACAATTCCCTTCTCAAAGGACTTTTACATACTATATTGTCTTTCGCTTGTTTGTTTTAGGGTAGTATGAGTGTTCATACAAGGCCATGGGAAGGGGTCAATGTGGAGCAGGAAGTGTAAAAAAAAGTCTAGATTTGCATGCAGAGTGATGGATGGACATTCACCATTTTATTAATAAGGCAAAGAAGGCATAAGAGGAAGCAACAGTGAAACTCAGCTTCCAGGGCTGGTTCTCCTTGATGACATTATGGTTTTCATGATAAAGTCAGCAGTAACCTTTATCATTTTATATTTAATTTAATGGCCTTGGAAGCCAGAGAAGCCAGCAGGGCCTGATTTATTATCTGGGAAACATCATTCTCTTTTGATAATATTTTATTGTGCTAACTAAAAGAGACATGAAATTAAAAATAGGTCAGAAAGGTTTTCATTCCAGTTTTGTTGATTTAAGTAGAGAGAGAGGAGACAATTTCACCCACCCACCCCTACCTCCCCCTTAGAACATTAGCTGCCTTTGAGTGATATTATGAAGAAAACAATCTGCAAATGAGAGTTCAGAAAAAAATAGAGTACATCGATAAAGCTAAAGATTATGCTTTTAGGAAATAATTCCTTCTTGAAGCATCAGTGAAAAGCACACAGTTACAAAAACCATCTCAAATTAATTTCCAATTTTATTTTTACTGTTAGAAAATGTATTTATTTGATGTGCTTCAGTTTGCTTTTTTAAAAAGATAGAAAATTGATAAAGGGGCTAAATTTGAGTTTTGCCTCAGTTATTTTCTTCCCACTCTCATTCTTCTATCGCAATAATCCTATTACATACTATCTATCACCTATGAAGTTACTGAGAAAACTTCATGGACAGAACTCCAATTCTCTTTCATTAACTCACCTCACTGACTTAATATCCTCTTCATGAGTCCAAGGACTAATAACAATTTTTATAAGTATGAGAATGATGTTTGCATTCAGCTTACACTCATATATACTTGTATTTTTAGCATTAGAGTGGTTTTCTGAAAATTAGACAGATTATATGAAAATAGGGGTTTGATACTAGACCTGTGAACTCATTGTTACACTAAGCAATTGATAAGGAACTTGGTCTTCCAGTTGAAAGGTTGGAACCTTCTTTGCTACTTATATTCATAAAGACCTGAAAAGTTAAGTGATTTGTCCAGTTTCATATAGCTAGTGTGGGTCAGATATAGGGTTGGAATCTAAATCTTCCTGGCTCTGAGCATCACATTGTTTCTCTTAATAAAGATAGTGGTTTTAATTTAGCAATTCTCTCCAAAAGTAAGTGTGATGGACAAGAGATAAAGCAATTACTTATATTTTTATGGACTAAGATACCAACAACAATAATGAGTCAACAATCCAAGGAATTAACAGTAGAAAAAGTTAATTCCTAATTTTAAGTGCACTAACTCAGCATCATGCCCCCCCCCCCCATCTTCTGTATTCTGGCTGGGCTACACAATATGTCCCACAGGCTTGTGATCTGGGTTCTGCTTGGCCATTCTCATGATGTTGCTATAGTCACTGCCTGTAGAACTCCCCTGCTGTGGTGAGCTTTTTCTTCTCAAAACACAGCCAGGTGATAAAAGTTCAGATCTTTTATTATTTCCAATATAGCCCGGTTAGCTTAGAGGCCTATCTCTCTGCTTGGTTCCAAGAGCTCTCTCCGAATGTTGCCAAATCCAAAGGTCTGGTCCTTCAGCCTCTGCCTCTGCTTTCTTCAGCCTCCAGCCAGCTCCTCTTCATGTCATTCCGGTGAAATCTCGACTTGTAGCGTCTTCCTCTCTAGAACTTCTTCGACTGGCCCATTGGCCTATTTATGCTCCTTCCAGAGAGAGGGATTATGGGTTTTCTACTTAGTACCTTGTTTCAGGTTCTGCCCAAAACATCTTCTTGTAAGATTAGATCAACTCTAATTACTTAGCAGTTAGTAAGGATTCCAACACCCTGCTTCTAATTTTATCCTACCATTTTGTAGCAACAAGCATCATAATTCAAAACTTTCTTTTTTTTCTACTCTCCATAGTCTGTAAGGAGTCAGAATGAACTCCACATTAACCAGCAACATATGAGCTACTAAGTTGGGGAATTCAGGAACAGAGGGAAGTGGGACCCATAGGTATGGATAGAGAGAGCTGAATAAGAAGGGGTTCCATAAAGCCTGAAGGAAAGGGGACTGTCACCCAGCTGAGGGCAGTGCTTCTAGAAATCACTTGAGACAGAGATTGAGATGAAAGTGAATTCCACAGCATGGGAGGACACTGAGACAACTTTTATGGTCCAGATATCAGTAGTTACCATCAAAGAAGGAAGAGTCAGAAAATGAGTGATAAGGGAGTGGGGGACAGGGAGGTACTGAAATTAGTGAGGATCTGAGGAAGAAAAAAAATCAGTTAAAAACCTTGAACACAATTAGATAAAACAATCAGGATGATATTAAGAATAAAGGAAGATGGCTTCCAGAATACTTAACTGAGTCCAAACAATTATTATTACAAGACCAAGGAGAATGAGCCCACACTGATTGAGCCAGAGGACATTGTGGGTTCCTAAAAGAGCATGGAGCTGGATGCTGCTGAATGGTTCAGCCTTCACAGCACAGCTGCTCCCTCTGTCTTCATTCAGCTATGAATCCTTGTTATCACTGGTTTTCTTTCAAGCCTCTTGCTGAAAGGAAATATGAAGAGATCAAAGGAGCTACCTTCCCCTACCAGTACCAGGTTATTTACAGTTTTTTACTACTTCTCCTGCCGACTCATTTGACCAGAATGCTCTGGATCTAAGTTTTTCTCCCTGTTCTAGGAAATTACAAAATCATGAATGAGTAAATCACTTGGAGCTACCCTGCCATGGAATACCTTCCCCACAAACCCAGCAATTAAAAGAAGAATCTCAACCAGATGCATATATAGAGCTGTTTTAAAAAACAAAACAGAACTTTCACTCTCTTGCAAGTATTCTCACTCTATTGTATTTTTCACTTGAATTTAAATGATAAAACACAGAAATCAGTAATGCAATTGTTAGTCACATTTTAGTTTAAAGAAACTAGCTTTAAAATAGGGAAACACAACAAATTCAAAGCTAAAACAGTTTTTGAAATAAAATACAGACAGAGGGGAAAGGGAGAGAGAGAGAGAAAGAGGGAGGGAGAAGAGAGGAAAGACAGACAGAAGGAGGGAGGAAGAGAGAGAAAGACAGACAGGCAGACAGAAAAAGAGAGGGAGGAGGAGAAGGAGGAGACACAGACAGAGAGACAGGGAAAGGGCAAGAGGAAGAGGAGGGGGAAGGGAAGGAGGGAGAGCAAGTCTGTTGCTGCTAATTTCCACATAAACTAGTTGTCCCAGCATTCCCTCCTCCTTGGTCCCCGGCTGAGACCTCCCCTCTCTCTGGACCAATGGCACTGAAGAGTATCCCTGCACTTTCTCCTCAGCCCTCTTTGTGGGCCGGTGGGCAGAGCTCCCTCTTGCTGCTGCTTGCACTTTAGGCATCTAGGTGGTGCAGGAGATAGAGTTGTACTTGAAATAAGGGAAATCTGAGTTCAGATTGGGCCTAACAGCTGTGTGACCCCAAGCAAGTCGCCTCTCTTTGACTCGGTTTCCTGGATTGTAAAAACAAAACAAAACAAAAAAACCTCACCGAGCTGTTGTGAGACTCCAATGAAGTAGTTTTTGTAAAGTTCTCACGGTGACCGGCACAGAATGGACACCTTATAAGGGCTTATTCTCCCTGCCTCACTCCCCCCCCCCCCCCCCCCCCCCCCCCACCTCCCCTCCCCTCACGTCCTTGGGAGTTAGACAAACACAAAACATCCAGGAGGCCTGTCTCTCTGGTAAAGCTAAGTAGGGTGTAATATTGTGTTTGAGGAGGTGAGGTTGGGAATGGGAGAAGTAATGAAACTAGTGAGTGAGAAGGTTAAGGAAGTTCTAAAACTTTTATTAACATAGTGTTTTATGTTGGAAAGTCATGCAGTCAATACTGCTGTCATAACTTATATTCTTTTTTATTATAGCTTTTTATTTACAAGATATACGCATGGTTAATTTTTCAGCACTGACGATTGCAAAACCTTCTGTTCCAATTTTTCCCCTCCTTCCCCCGACCCCTTCCCCCAGATGGCAGGTAGACTCATACATGTATAATTTATATTCTAAACGTGGAATCTAAACTTTTAGCACTCTGTTTTGAGTCAAGTTGTTCTAGAGGCTGAAACAGATGAACTTTGGTAATAGCAAAGAATAGATCTTTCATAAGAAATACATATTCATGCATATAAACACAAATGACCCAATTTTAGACAGAGGTAAATGTCAGAAAGTTCCTTGCTCTCCTAGTGTTTATTAGCTTCTGACAATGTCAATGATAAGATTAGATCATTCTTTGAGATGTTCTAATAGCTTAAAGATTATATTTTCACAAAAGAGCTTTTATAGTATTAATTATATATTAAATGTGTGCTTATTTATTTGAAGTTTTCTTTTGAAATTGAAATATATTTCATTTTTTGACATTGCCTAACATAGTATAAGGAAATATTGAAAGTGCAAGGAACTAAATGATAATGCAAGAAACATAATGATAAATATGTATTTAATTTTCATGGAATTTAATAAACTACTAAATAATTGCAAAAGAGGCATTTTATTTTTCCTCTATTTCTCCTCCAAGTTTATAGAAATACTAAGGATAAATCAAGATTGCTGAGCGGAAGATTTAGTTATATACTTTAATGTCTCAGTAATGTATTTTGAAAATTATGTATAGAATCAATGCAATGATTTTGGTAATAGAGTGTGTGTGTGTGTGTGTGTGTGTGTGTGTGTGTGTGTGTGTGGTGAGTGTGTGCGCGCGCATGTGTGCATGTTGAACAGAGAATATTGATTGCCAAAATTAAGGCCACTTTTTAGTTGTGCGTTATTTGAAGACTTTCAGCTTTTTTACCCTTCAGATCTATAATAGCAAAACTACTTCTATTAAACCATTATTTTTATTTGTATGTGTTGCTTGTTATATCATCTTTATTGCATTCAATAACTGGAGTAAAGCAAATTGATTTCTCTCATTCCTGCCGTGAAGTGGATCCTAATGAAAGGTAGGTGACTCAGCTAATTTGCACAGTAGCATTGGGTTCAGAATGAGTCGGTACAGTCTAACAACATATTTGATTTCGGGGATTTCTTTTTCATTAACACAGAAGAACTGCTATTTAGGTAATGGCAGTAATAGTTGTAAGTAGCCTGTAAGTCTCAATGTTGCGATGAAGCCATTCTGAAGATAGCAGCCTTTTTTTGGAACTCTAATAAATTCTCTCTAACATGGTATTCTTTAGTTGTTCAGGCAAGGTTTTTTTTTTTTTTTTTTTCCCCTGCCTGCTCCTCTTTCTCTGAGTTATACATCTAGAACCCTTAAGCATTTCAACAAGAAAGAAGATAAACTGCTAAAGTAGAACTCACCTCATTAAACCAACCCTACCTACCACTTTCAACCCTTTCTTGGAACAATTTGCCCTGAAAAATGAAATTAATTTCTTAGAACATCCTGACTGAATTTTCTGTTTCTTCCCATTCATCTTATCTACCAGTAAGCTGGTGATAAAAAATAAAATGGAGAAGATCAGAACTGTTTACAGAAAAAAGCAGAATTTCCCTGATAAAACTTGCTAAATATTTTTGTAACACGTGGCACTTTTTCATACTTTTACTTTTTAAAGTGTTTTCTAAGGTGTTGGTTTCCATGATCTCATAACTCTAAGGAAGACATTATTACCTTAAAATAATAATAACAGTTTTTATTAAAAATAATTAATTTGGTTTTATTAGTGAAAATATTAAAGATTTGTTATCTTCTTTCTGCTGCACCCTAAGAACCATGTGACCTTTCTATCGGATTTGATAATGAGTTGTCTCTCCAATCATAATGCCATCTCCTTGTGTAGGGAATGCTTCCCCTTTTCCATTTGTATGCCAAACTGTTTCTTCATCCTTTCATTCATCTATCTTATGCTTCCAAAGCACCTTGTGAATCTCTCTCTCTCTCTCTCTCTCTCTCTTCTCTCTCTCTCTCTCTCTCTCTCTCTCTCTCTCTCTCTCACACGCACGCACACACGCACACACACACACAGGGTTATTTCCCAATAGTTGTATAGGGGAAAAAATTTTCCAGAATGTCAGAATTACAAGAACCTCAGAAACCCTCTAATCAATACTATACTTTAAAAAGAATCCATCCAACTTGGCTTTTTTCAACAATAAGGTGTTTCAGCTCAATTTCAATAGACTTGTGATGGAGAGAGCCATCTGTATTCAGAGAAAGGACTGTGGGAACTGAGTATGAATCACAATTTAGTATTTTCACCTTTTATAGTTGTTGTTGTTTGCTTGCTTTTTTTTCTTCTCATTTTTTTCCCTTTTTGATCTTATTTTTCCTGTGCAACATAACAAATGTGGAAATACATTTAGAGTTGCACGTTTAATCTATATTGGATCACTTGCTGTAGAGGGGAGGGGAGTAAGAAAAATTTGGAACACAAGGATTTGCAAGGGTAAATGTTGAAAACTATTTTTGCATGTGTTTTGAAAATAAAAGCTTATTATTTTTAAATTTTATTTTATTTAAAAAACAATAAGGAAAAAGAAAAATAGAAAAGGAATACAAAAGAAAGCAAAACAAAAGAGAACATTGTCATGTGCCAGCAGAACAGCAGAGAGGATTCAAAATATATAGCAACAAATACCAGTTCAAAAAAGTACATATAAATATATATCAGTAGATGAAATTATATTTATGTGTGTCCATTTTTTCTTTACTTCCTTGTAAATTGTTCTTTTGTTCTCTGTTGCGTACCTTTTTAACATATACATATGCATACATACATATATACATACCTCCCACACACACACACATCTTCTCTGTCCCTGCTAACTCTTTGCTTTAATTCTGCTCCTTAACTTGCTATTACTTAATCTCCCCCCACCCATGAATTCCTCCCTTGCCTTCTTCCCTCACCCTTTGCTTCTCTGTCTGCCCATCTCTCCCCCTTTATTTCTTTTTGCCCCTCATGAAATGTTGTTTATTTAACCCATTCCCAATGTAAGTGGGGTTTTAGAACTATAAACCCTCATCCCCCTCTAATGCTTTTGTATCTATTCTTCATCTGCACCTCATTTGTATAACATAATTGCTAGTTTTACCTTAACTTGCGCCAATCTTTTTTTTTTGAGTTGCTGTATTGTTGATGTCAATCTTAAACATATGATATACATTTCCTATGTAAAAAGAAAACATAAACAGTTTGTCCATATTGAGTTCCTTGAAATTGATCTTTGATATTGTCTCTTATGTTAGATTTTCTGGTAAGTTCAGATTTGATTGATAGAAAGCCCTGGAAATCTGCAAGTTCATTGAATATCTATTTTTCTCATTCAATATTATAGATACATTTTGTTGGATATGATATATTTGGCCATAGATCTTGTTCTTTTGATTGTCAGTAGATATGATTCCAGGACCTGAAATCTTTTATTGTGATTGCTGATAAGTCCTGTGCATTTCTTAATTAGGCCTCCAAAAATCTATTATTAAAAAAAATCCATCCTCTAAAACACCTGACAAATGCCCATTCAGTCTTTTCTCAAAGACACCTTTCTACAGGGAAACAATTGCTTTCCAAGGCAGCCAATCCATCTCATTTTTTGATACTTCTAATTGTTAGGAAGATTTTCCTAATATTAAGATCTGCTTTTTTTTTTTTTTTTTTTTTTTTTTTTTGCTGATTTCCTCCATTGCTTTTTCTCTAAGACAAAGTAGAATACATTTCACTTCTACATGCCAGTCCTTCAAATCCTTGAGGACAATAATCACATTCCCCCTAAATATTCTATCACCTAGACTTAATATTTATGTCCACTGAGTAAATCTTTATTCATGGGATCTTGAAATTGTTCATCTTTCTCGTTACCAGCCTCAGATATGCTCTAGTTTATCAATATCCTACTAAAAACGATCCCAGAAGTAAATATGATTTGACTAGGGCACTACCTGCCTGGGCACTATGTATCTTAGTACAGCCCAAGATCACAGTCTCTTCTTTGCTTTTGCCAAGTCAAAATATTAACTCCTCTTATATTTGCAACCCATTAAAACTGAAGTATTTGAGCTACAGAAGGAGAAGGAACTTGGAGTCATTTGGAGAGTTTGAAAGTCTGTAGAGGTTCATGGATTGAAAATGGAGAAGGGAAATTGGAAAGGACTTGATGAATTGGAGGACTTGAGTCTTGGAGTGACTCAAGGATCCAAAAAGGACAGGGAAGGGAAAAAAGAAAGATAGCTAATTAAAAAAAAAGAAAGGTAAGAGATACAATCTGATGAATGATATAAGAAGCTTATAAGAGAAAGGATGTTAAGTTAGATGTGTCTCATAATACTTTTCCAGGGAATCTTCTTATTCCTTTGCTGAAAATCTTACTACCAAGCAAACAGGATGAACATGTAGAATATCAAATGAACTATATAGAATTTGTCTTGTTTGTATTTCTTAGAGAAGATAAGAGCTTGAAGAATTCTTCTCAACTCTCTAATTACAATGACATTCTCTAAAAATGAGAGCAGACTTTCAAAGATGTGGTAGGGAAGAAAGAAAAAAACAAACCAAAAAAAAATTTTAAGAGACACAATGGAATCCTAACTTATGTGAGGAAATTGAGGTGGGGGAAGAGAAATGAGATAAAAGGAAAGAACAGTTGAGTCCCATGAAGCTAAGACAATTTTGGAGTTTTTTCTGAAAAAGTAAGAAGTTGAATTTTTCAAAGAAGCTGTTACTTGTACTTCAAAGAAATATGATGTAGTTCCATAGGTAAAGTAAAATGAGAGAATATCCAGTAAGGATCAAAGAAAGAAGAGATGGATGAATCTTTGTTGACATCCTGCCAAGATACTGAGATATATTTGTTTTATTGATAATGAGAAGTCTGCTTAGGCCATGTACCCAAGATAGAGGAGAGAACCCCCTGATACTTATCAGACTGATTGACTATTACCCATTTGGTCACTCATATAAGTACAAATTATATTTCTTGAATATATAAAATATTGCTCAACAATTTGGAACTGTGCTCAAAGGATTATCAAACTGGCCATACCCTTTGATCTAGCAGTATCTCTACTAGGTCTGTATCCCAAAGAGATCTTAAAGGCAGGAAAGAGATCCACATGTGCAAAAATGTTTGTGGCAGCCCTTTGTATAGTGGCAAGAAACTGGAAACTAGTAGATACCCATCAGTTGGAGAATGGCTGAATAGGTTATAAATGTTATAAAATATTATTGTTGTATAAGAAATGATCAGCAGAATGACTTCAGAAAGGCCTGGACAAACTTACATGAACTGATGCTAAGTGAAGTGAGTAGAACCAAGGGAACATCGAACATAGCAACAGCAAGATGATGTGATGATCAAATGTCATGGATGTGGCTCTTTTCAACAGTGAGGTGATTCAAGGGAATTCCATAGACTTGTGATGGAAAAAGCCATCCACATCCAGAAAGAGGACTATGGAGACTGAATGTAGGTCACAACATAGTATTTTTACCTTTTTTTGGTGTTGCTGTTGTTTGCTTGGTTTTTTCCTTCTTGTTTTTTCCTTTTTGATTTTATTTTTCTTGCATAGTATGACAAATATGGAAATATGTTTAGAAGAATTGCATATGTTTAACCTATAGTGGATTATTTGCTGTCTAGGAAAGGAGGGAGGGAGAAAAATTCGGAACACAAGGTTTTGCAAAGGTGAATATCGAAAACTATATTTTCATGTATTTAAAAAAATAAGAAGCTTTATACACACACACACATATAAACATTAAAGAATCTCCTCTAAAAAATAAAATAAATTTTAACAAAAAGAAAATATTGCTCAAGATTATGAAGTCTAGGGAAAAAAAAAAAAAACTACAAGCCTTAGTGGCCTAGGTAATGTTTTCATTTCTGTTGCTCAAGAAAGATAAGGGATGTAACAAAGAGGCATATTCAAGGAGTGATTATCTGTTTAAGAAAATGGAGGCTGAGAAAGGAAAAGGAAGGCAACAAGCATTTATTAGGTATCTACTTTGTGCTAGGCACTATGCTAAGTGCTTTAATATTATTTCATGTGATCTTCACAACAACTGAGCAAATTAGGTGCTATTAATACTTCCATTTTGCAGTTGAGGAAACTGAAGCAGGCAGAACTTTGGTGACTTTTTCAGGATCATACAATTTAAAAGTAAATGAGGCTAGCTTTGAATCCCGCCCTTTCTGTCTTCAAGTCCAACACTCTATCCATTATAACAACTAGCTTCCTCTAAGAGGATATGGATTTCCGAACTATGGCTCCCATATAGGAATGACCTATGACTGGACAGGAATGGAGTTAACATGAATTGATTGGGATATATGTGTCTGACGTTCTGAAAATAGTTCTGTAAACTAAAAACAGAGAAAAGAAGTAGTTGCCAAACAAGAAGCTATAGCGAAGACAATGGGGACAATATAGGAAGAGATGCCCAGAAGGTCCAAGGAGATAGAATTCAAGAAGAAAAATAAGAGAACCATAACTTTGAATTTATATATATATATATATATATATATATATTTAAAAAGAAATGTAAAAAATTATTCAGGTCAACAAGTATTGTTAAGAGTCTACTATGTACCAAGCACTGTACCTTGGTTATATATGTACCTGATTATATAAAGAAACAGTCTTTGCTATTAAGCAAAGTGAATAAGGGGAATAAGTAAAATGTACTGGAAATCTTAATAAAATTATATTTCATAGGGAAATTGTTAGGGTGAGACTTATAAGTATAATATGATTCTGGCAAGATATTCTTTGAGCAAAATAGGAAGTTAGATCTAGTCATTAGGACCTGTGATTTCATTGAAATGGGTGTTCTCTCTGTGTCTTCTTATCTTATATTACTTTGTTCTAAGTCCTGCTACAAATCTGCCAGAGTGAAATCCAGATTCTCTCCCTTATCCTCACCTCCAGCCCCAATTAAGAGACCACATGTGAAAGTTAAGGAAAGCATTTCTATAAAAGTAATTTTGTAAAAGAAAACATAGACCTCCCACCATAATTAAAAAAAAAAAACTATGAAGGAAGAGGTGGAAGAGGAGGAGGAGGAGGAGGAGTAGGAGAAGAAGAGAGAGAGAGAGAGAGAGAGCAAGAGAGAGAGAATGCTTCAACTATATTCAGACACAATCAGTTTCTTCTCTGAGTATGGATAAAATTTATCTTAAGTCCTTCAGCATAGTCATGGATAATTATATTGCTAAGAATAGCAAACTCATTTACAACCAATCATCTCAGAACATTGCTATTACTCTATACACAGTACATTTCACTTTGGTTGACTTCGTGGAGAACTTTCCAGGTTTTCTTTTTTTGAGAGCCTCCTGCTCATCATTTCCCATAGAACATTAATATTCCATAGCAATCACATACCACAGTTTATTCAGCCATTTCCCAATTGATGGTTATCCCCTCAATTTCTACTTTTTTCCCCTGAGAACTGCTACAAATATTTTTGTATATATAGACCCTCTTCCTTTTAAAAAAAAATCTTTTGGTACTCATGTCTAGTGGTGGTATTGTTAAGTCAAAGCATATGCATGAATTTATAGCCCTTTGGACATAGATTATATCTTTTGATCATTTATCAATTGGGGTGAGGCTTTTATTTTTATAATTTGACTCAATTCCTTCTGTGTTTGAGAAATGAAGTCGTATCAGAAAAACTTGCTTCAAAATTATTTTTAAAATTAACATTTCTAACTATTTCCCCTGATGTATTTTATTCTCTCTTTTCTTTCACCTGTCTTCCTCAAAAATATTTTGCTACTGATCATTCTTTTCCCCAATATGCCTTTTCTTTTATCACCCTCTCCCCTTTCTGCATCCAATTCCCCACCTATTTTCTAGCATGGTATGATAGATTTCTATACCTATATTGAATGTGTATATTATTTCCTCTTTGAGCCAGTTCTGATGAGAGTATGATTCACTCACTCTCTCTGTAAAAGCTTTTTCTTGCCTCTTTTTATGACAAATAATTTACACTATTCCACTTCTCCCTCTTTCTTTCTGCCAGTACAAAAATGTACTCTCACTCCTTAATTATATCATTTTTTAAATACTAACCAACCTTTCATGTTCCACTCATACTTGTACCATCTGTTTATATATATTCCTTCTAACTACCACAATAATGAGAAAGTTCTAATGAGTTACAAGAATCATCCTCCCATGTAGGAATGTAAACAAATAAACCTTATTATGCCCTTTATGATAACACTTTCCTGATTACCTCATTATGTTTCTGCTGAATTTTCTATTTGAAAATCAAATTTTCCATTCATTTCTGATGAATGACTGAAAATCCTCTATTTCATTTAATTCCCACCTTTTCTCTTAAGGATTATACTCAGTTTTGGTAGGGGTTATTCTTTGTTATAATCCTAGGTTCCATTGCTCTCTGGAATATCATATTCCAGATCCTCCAGTCCTTTAATATAGAATTTGCTATATCTTATGGCATCCTGACTGTGGGTCCATTGTATTTGAATTATTTCTTTCTGGGTGCTTGTAATATTTTCTCCATGACCTGGAAGTGCTGGAATTAGGCTATAATATTCCTGAGAGTTTTCATTTTGGGATCTCTTTCAAAAGGTTATTAGTGTATTCTTTCTATTTCTATTTCATTCTCTGGTTCTAGAATATCAAGACAGTTTTCCTTGATAATTACTTGAAGGATAATGACTCTTCTTTTGATCATGACTTTCAGGTAGACCAAGATACACAGAGAGAGAGAGAGAGGGAGAGACAGACAGACAGACAGACACAGACACACAAAGAGACAGACAAAGACAGAGACACAGAGAGACAAAGACAGAGAGAAAGAAGTTGAGGCCAAGGGAACTTTGTGCTAAAGAAAAAGTGCATAAAGGGACCAGCCAGAACTGTTTCTAAATACAAACCATTATCATCAGTCAAGTCTTTCTAAATAGTGGATTGCAGAAACTAGTAGACAGGAGAGCACTTGCTTTTCCTAAAGTGCCATTGATTTGTCACAGATAAGGCTTCTGATAGGTTGGATACTTTGCCTGAGCAGTCAGATGTCAATCAGTTTGTTTATTGCTGTTGTGCAAAAAGAAACGGCAAATCACTCCACTGTCTTTGCCAAGAAAACCTCCTGGCTTGTACTGGCCTGGTGTGGTCCACAGGATCACCAAAAGCTGGACGTGACTGAATGACTGAACAACAACCAACAGCCGTTGCTTAGCAAGGATGAAGCTCTTGCCTTGAGGCAGACGGGGACCATTTTGTCCGATGGAGACAGGTGGAAAAGTACTTGCTTTTGGTGGGCACTCTATCTGGCACAAGGACACCAGTTGGGCAGGATTAACCAACCTTGTCCTTGGCTCCCAAAACAATATGGGATCACCGCCCCAAATACACAAAGGGAATGGTCTTACACCCAACCTCAGTTCTTGTGATGATTCCAACCTGGCTTTTTACCATATATTTCTGATGAGCACCAATCTGCCCTGCAAACAACCATATGTAATAGGAGGCATTATCAAAATACTTCTACTGCTCTTGAAGCAGAATGAAAGTTTTTGGTTGTCTAGTCCTATGCCTCCGGGCCCTGGACCACTTGGCCAGGAGCTAGTATAGAGGAAGATCACTCTTCCTCTGTCCTTCAGGGAACTGTGACATGCCAGCTATGCAACTTAGTACTCAACCCACTAGAAAGACTTGCCAGGACCTTCATTCCCTAAAAGATGAATGGCTGCTGAAGTCCAGTTGTGAGAGCCTCTCATAACAGATAGAGACATGGGTAAATCAAACATAATGGTTTTCCTCAGAAGCTACATCCTGATAAGAGGTTTGTTAGAATCCACAGAGGGGAAAGGATGCAGGGTCTGGCTGGAGGCTTCATTCTCTGGGACATCCTTTCCAAAGGGTACGAAATACTAAAGGGGACACAAGGAAGCATAATTTCTAATGTTTCATTTCCATTTCTTAGTTGCAGCCTCCTGTACTCTACCCATCTTATTAAAGGAACTATCTTGTTTAACAGCCCATAATAGGCAACTCTGGACAAAAGGGTGATTCTGTGTCATCTGTTGGATAAAAATTAGAGTCAAATTAGTGGCAAGCAACTGTTTTTCAAAAGTGGTAAATTAAGTCACTGCTCTGAGGAACATGGAGATCCACAAGCTTAATAGGCAGGTTTTTGGCACAATGGATAGAACACTGGGCCTGGAGTCAGGAAGATCCAATTTCAAATACTAACACAGACACTTATTAGCTGTAAAGGGCTAGTCACTTAACTTTTGTCTGCATAGCTTCCTCAGTTGTAAAATGAGAATAATAATAGCAACTGTGTTATTGTGAGGATCAAACAAGATAATATTTGTAAAGCATTTAACACAGTGCTGGGCACATAGTAGGGGTTTATAAATGCTTGTTTCCTTCTTTCCTTATGCTGACCATCTCTTAATACCTTCCACATGCTCTACTCAATCTGGTCTTTATGGATAAACCTCCAAAATCATGGCCATAAGGGTCAAGAAGATACATTGCCAGACCATCTACTTTATATCTTCCAGGGCTACAACATGTTCTGGGCCCCACTTGAAAGAAGCAGATTTGCAAATGACTCATTAAATGGAGGCCTTTGTTATATGCAAGTAGGACATAGCAGAGGTGGTCATTGCATTGATTGTGTTTGATGTATTTTTAATCTGATACAAGGTAGAGTTCTACACTGGTGGATAGGAAGGTTAAAAATATCAGGAAATGACTATGGTTAAAGAACAAAAATGTAGTAAGACTTTTGTTTTTAAACTCAGCATATCATGCCAGAATAATCTTATTTCCATTTTTTGGTAAGATAACTAGGCTGATAGATTAGGAAATACTATGTGATGGAGTATACTTAGCTTTTAGCATTTGATAAAGCTTCTCATGCTATTCTTGTGGAAAAGATGGAGAGATGGAGAACAGATGATAGTACAATTAGGTGGATTTGGAACTGGTTGAATAGTCATACTAAGGTGTAGGAATTAGTGGTTTGTGCCAACCTAGATAGAGTTTCAGTAGAGTGTCCTAGGGATCTGTCATTGGCCCTGTGCTCTATAATATTCTTGTCCATGATTTGGATAATGGCATAAATCGTATACTTATCAAATTTGCAGGTGAAGCAGAGTTGAGAAGTGAACCCACTTGATGATAAAGTTGAGTTTCTAAAAGCTCTTGATAAAGCTAATAGTATATTTGGTCTGATCTTATAAAATCAGCTAGGTGGTAGTGCAGTAGATAGAGTGCTAGGTGGAGTTAGGAAGATTCATCTTCCTGAGTTCAAATCCAGTGAACAAGTCATTTAATTCTGTTTGCCTCAGTTTCCTGACAAACCCCTCCAACTACCTTTGGCAAGAAAATTCCCAAATGGAATCACAAAGACTGAGACACAACTGAAATGATCGAACAGAACAATAAGATGTAATTTAATAGAGATGAATACAAAGTCTTACATTTGTACTAGAAAATCAAGTTCACAAATGCAAGATTGGAAGGTTGGGGCATAACTAGTCAGTATCTTGTCAGGAAAATAAATCATGGGGATGTTGAAATAGGCCTCCTTCTCCTGTACTGGAGAGGCAGGAACTTTGCAGGTAAAACGTTATATATATTTTTCACATACAGTCATTGTGTTTCTTTGACTATATTTCTTTGTTTTAAAGTTCAAATACAGGAGTTGTCACAGTATCTCTAGCAATGATGTAAAAATAAAAGGCACCAATAAAGCTATTTTTTGAGGAGAAAAAAAAAGTCCTGCATTTTGATTATTGACTCTCAATGATAGACCCATTGTGTTCTGCCCTTATTAAACCATACCTAATAAGTAATTATTAGAAATTAAATAGTAATTGATAAGTAACTATAATAATAATAATAAAATAGTAATCAAGTAATAAATATAGCCAAAATTTATATAATATCCACTAGCTGTTGGACACTGTGCTAAATGCTTTGCAAATATTCTTATTTGATCCTTAAAACAGCCCTAGGGAGTAGGAATCCCCATTTTACAAATGAGGCAACTGAAGCAAACAGAGACAAAACTCCTTGGCCAGGGTCACACAGCCAGTAAGTATATGAAACTGGATTGGAACTCAGGTTTTCTTGACTCCAAAGTGTGCCTCACATACTGGGTTTAGTTCCTGGAGTTATATTTTAGGAAGAATACCAATGAGCTGGAGAACATGCTGAGATGGACATTCGGGAAGATGGGTGGGTTTGGAGAATGAGTTCAGGGTTTATAAAGGTTACATGTTGGCACCAGTTGAGATTGTAGACCACTGGTGCTCTATCTCTCCTTTTCCCTGGAGGCTTACAGCAAATGTTTCTTTGATCATCATCAGGAGAAAGATCTAATTAGTTGATCAATACCTTTCCTAAGCGTGCTCAATTCTGGCCCAGCAGCCAATCAGAAAGCTTTCCCTCACCACCAAATGGATGAAAACCAAGCACAGATGATCAATTACTTCTTTGTCATCATGTATTTCTAGAAGTAGGCTCCTCACCCCCCACCGCTGACACAGGCTCTAGCAGGCAGAGCCCATCACTCATGGCCCTAGGACTGGGCTCTCCTTGGCCCACCACCCATTACATAAGATAACACTTACAAACAGATATGTAAAAATAGAATGTTTTCAGCCTTAATAAAGCGGGAGGAAAGGGAGCTAAGGAAACAGCATTTATTTCATATAAGCATTTATTTATTTAAATATCGTATTTGATCCTCGTGATATGGATGCTATAGTTATTCCTACTTTACTATTGAGGAAACTGAAGCAAATCAGGGTTAAGTGACTTGCCCAAAGTTACAGTAGGTTGTAAGTGTCCAAGTCTGGATTTGAATGAGATCTTCATGACTCTATTTATTACACCACCTAACAATCTTTGTTAAGGAAGTTTGTATTACTACTTGTCAGATATGTTGTAGTGAGGATTCTGATTCACCGCCTTGAGTCTCATCTTCTCATCCATAAAATGTGCAAATTGCATTAGATAACCTCTTCCAGCCCTAAATCTGTGAATGTTTTCAGATCAACTAGTACTTAGATTCCCTTATCTTAATAACTGAAAAATTGATTATTCTAGATCCTGCTTTTTTTTTACCTTTTTCTGAGTCTACTTTCTTTGCCTTGAATTAATTTATCTTTCAAATTTCTTTATGATGTTATTTTATCATTTTAATGGCATTATAGGATCTCATTATATTTATATGCCATAGTTTATTGATTCACTATCTGTTGGACATTTACGTAATTTCCTTGTCTTTACACTTAAAGTATGTGTGATATATACACATTTATGTATGTTTTTACAGATAGCAGATAGATGTGTATTTTTAAACTTCTATCTGCTCCCAGGTTTTCCTTTACAGAGATTCTAACAATTTTCAATTTCAAGAGCAATTGATTAGAATACCTGTTGCTTTATACCTACCTTCTATCTTTCTATAGAAAACAGGCTTAAAATATTTTCTCTTTTATAGCTTTCTGTTCCTTTCTATCAGACCATCCAGAATAGAATAGTAAGAAGCCATGGTTCCCTTTCTAATGCTTTGTTGGCTCCATCGATATCACCCATTTGTTACCAGTTTTAGAGAGACAGTTTAGATGAACAGTCAGAAATACATTTAACAATAGATAGTTGGAATTCAATGAGTAAGATAAATTAAGTGAAGATTTTTTTTAAAAAAATATTACTTTTTCCTTATTTTTTAAGAATCCTCCCATTCATAAATAGATCTTACATACAAAATTCATAAGACATTACCAGTACTCTTTATATCTTGTTGTGTGTATGTATGTGTGTATATGTAAATTTTTTAAGATCGTAAAGCCAGGAAAAAATGGCCATTTCATACTATTTTGCTCTTCTTAAGGAATATTTCATTGAGATACAGTGCTTACCAACCATATACACAGACAAGTCCCAGAACAGAATTCAGATTCCTTTTCTACTCCTCCTGCACATATTAATCTCACCATAGGATGGTGACAGTTGATTCCATTAATATATTTTTTAACCGTGATGTGATTATGAAAAATCATGCCAAAATTGTTAGAACTGAAGACTTGACCTGCCCTGAGGGGCATACCATTCTCCCTGACCTACCCCACCCCCCACACTCTCCAAATAGTCTTGGCTCTTAATGAGTAAGAGTAGTTTAAGCTGCAATTATTTCCTCTTATACTGACTGTCCTTTTCACCCTGATTACTCTTTGGATGTATAATGGAGAGATAGCTGCTTACAGGCTACAGAGGAGGTCCAGTGAATGGCAGCAATACATACTTACAGGGAAAGAGTGCATTCCACTCTCAGAACAACCTGCCTAAAATGAATGCTGTCTTCACAAGTGAAGTGGGCAGGGCTTTCCCCTATTTTTATCTGAAATACCACTTTCTTAGTCTCTGGCTTAAAACAGTAAATAATTTGGGGAGAAAGGGGGAGGGAAGGTTTAGCCATTCATAGCTTAACATTCATTTCTGCAGAACAAAATGACCATTTGTACCATGGGGGCCAGTGTTCCTTTTTAACTGACCTCCTCCAGCACATTGAGTCTTCAGCATGAGTAGAGCTCTTATTCATCCGAAGGTAACATCGAATCTGTTATGGGAAGGTCAGGCTAGGGAAAAGAGGCAAAATGTTAATTTGCCGGTATTGACAAAGTTACCAGAATGAGAAAATTGAAACTGGCTTTCTAAATAACCAATTCAGTCTAACAACTATTAAGCTCAACTTTCTATTTTAATTCATTTTCACCATCTGTCCTAAGGATGGTTCACCTTTGAAGAACATATTCTAGTTTGAAAGAACTTAATATATATTATCTTCTTTGATTCTGAAACAACCAGGTAAAAATAGTTTTTATATATAAAGAAAGTAGATTATACAATTTTTTTCCCTTTTACAGATGGGAGAAACTGAAATTGAAAAAGGCTGAGTGATTTGCCCATGTTCATATTGCTAGGAAATAGTAGGTCTAAAACTCAAATTTAGGGCTCTTAGGCCCCATGTTCTTTTCTATGTAGCAGGACTTCTTAATCTTTTTCTACTCGTGATCTCTTTTTGCCTGATAAATTTTTATGCAATCACAGGTAGATAGGCATATAAAATAAGTATACAAATCAAGCATTTACTGGTAATAAATCAAAACTTCCCGACCTCCACAGTCATTCACGAGATTCCTTATGGAGTTGTGACCTACAGTTTAAGAAGCTTTGCTATATTATATATAAAATTGTGATCCTCTAAAACAATAAATTGAAGTTGAGGAGACAGTGTAGTATAGTAGAAATATACCAATAATTTGTATTCAAATCCTGCCTCTATGACCTCCCTGGGTCTCAGTTTCTTTATTTGTGAAATGAGGGAGTTAGATGATATGATCTCTGAGATTCCTTCACGTGTACATTTATGAACCATATCAACAATGAACTGTAATGATATACAGTGTGATGTAGTAGAGTGTTGGATTTTGAATTAGGATGTCCTGTGTTCAAATCCTTTTTCCTCTTCAAACTCTAGCTGAATGAACTTGGGAAAGTCACTTTCCCTTCTAGTAGGACTTATTTACTAAACCACAGATGATTTGCAGTCTGAATGAATGCAGTTTGTTCCTACACTGAGAATTCCCCACCCTGACAAAATCATAGATCGTTTATGAATTCACATCAATAATAAAAGCCCAAACACAGCAAGATTCTGAAATACCTTCTGAATCGGCCTAGCAAAATTAAAATTTATTTAATATAATTTTTGTATTAAGATAATTTTATTTCTTTTGTAATATTTTTGTAATTATACTGGTAATTCATATATATT
The DNA here is from genome assembly GCF_016432865.1 of Antechinus flavipes. Lineage (NCBI taxonomy): Eukaryota > Metazoa > Chordata > Mammalia > Dasyuromorphia > Dasyuridae > Antechinus > Antechinus flavipes. Next base: position 89,784,112 of record NC_067399.1, read on the forward strand.
TGAGAATTCTTTTATTACTTAAGCTATAATAATGACTCAATAATATGCTAATCAACCTTACAAAAACTAAGTACAAAAATGAGAAGCATGTTGTTGTTATTGTTTCAAGAAAAAGAAAAGAAATATTGTTTCTGTCAGAAAACAAAGAACCATTTTAGTAGAGAGCTGTGCTGAAAGCTCCCAGAAGAGCTGAAGATACCCGAAGTTGCATCTGATGGGATGTGCTTGGTTGATTGTTTAGTTAACCAGAAGGAAAGGAGGCCTCTGTCTCTCATTAGCAGGTGATGGCTTGATGTATGTTTAATCCTCTCCTCTATTTGTATAAAACATCAAGATTTAACTGTGCTGAAAAGTACAACTTAAATTATTCTGCATCATCTAAGAATGAGTATTCCACATAAATGAATGTTTCAAATATGTAAAGTTCAAGTGCCAATATTTTCATTTAATCACTTTTGATGGAACACATTTCTGTCAGAGAAGAAAAATTTGACAACCTGAATTCTTATCCTGATTCTGCCACTAAACTTTTTTTATTGAAATAACAGTATAGTATGACCTTGGACAGTTGCTTTCTTTTTAAAAAGTTTTTAAATGTTTTATTTTTTTCCAATTACATGTAAAAAAAATTTTTTTTAATTTTAAAAAACAAATTTAAGTTCCAAATTCTCTCCCTCCTTCCTTCTCATTTCCTCTCCCTAATCAAGCAATTTGATATAGGTTGTATATGCTCAATCATGCAAAATATTTCCATATTAGTCATGTTGTGAAAGAAAACACAAAGCAACAAAACAGAAACAATCCAAGAAAAATAGTTTAAAAAGGTATGCTTCACTCTTCATTCAGACTCCATCACTTTTTTTTGGTGGTAAATAGCATTTTATCAAAAATCCTTTGGAGGACTTTATTTTGGAGGATTGTATTGTTGAGAAAAGCTGTCATTCACAGTTGATCATCATATAACATTTCTGTTATTGTATATGCTGTTCTGGTTCTGCTTACTTTACTTTTCATCAGTTTGTTTAAGTCTTTCCAGGTTTTTTTCTGAAATCATCCTGTTTATCATTTCTTAGAGCACAACAGTAGTCCATTATAACCATATACCACAATTTGTTCGGCAATTCCCTTAATTGATGAGCATCTCTTTAACTTCCAGTTCTTTGACACCGCAAAAAGAGCTTGTTATGCACTTTTCTCTTTTGTGAAAAAAATCTTTTTGTGATACAGACTTAATACTAGTATTGCTGGGTCAAAAGTTATGTAATTTTATAATACGTTGGGCAGAGTTCTAAATTGGCTTTGAGAATGGTTGGATCAGTTTGCAACTCTACCAACAGAGCTTTGTTATCTTATTTCTTCCACTTCCACTCCAACATTTATCATTTTCTTTTTATGTCATATTAAACAATCTGATGGTGGGAAGTGATACTTCAGAGTTGTTTTAATTTGCATTTCTCTAATTAGTAATGTTTTAGAGCATTTTTTCACTATATATACAATTTATATAATTTTGATTTCTTTACCTGAAAAACTTTCTGTTCCTAAACTTTGACCATTTATCAATGGAGGAATGACTTGCATTCTTATAAATTTGGCTCAGTTCTCTATATATTTGAGAAATAAAGTGTTAATCAAAGAAATTTGCTGTAAATTTTTTTCATGGGTATGATTATTACCTGTGTATTTCCCTTCATTCTATTTTCCCTTGTTTATCCTTTTCTCTCTCTTCTTTCAACATGTTCCTCCTCAAAAGTGTTTTCCTTCTCACCATCTCTCCTTGTCTATCTTGTTTCTATCAGCCCCCACATTCTCTTATCCCCTTCTCTTCCTACTTCCTTGTAGGACAGTATAGATTTCTATGCCCAGTTGAGTATATATAATATTCCCTCTTTGAACAAACTCATATGAGAGTAAGGTTCAAGCATTGTCTACTACCCCATACACATACACCTTTCACTTCGCTGTAAAAGCTTTTTTGTGTCTTCTTTATGTAAGGTATTTCAACAAGTTCTACTTCTCCCTTCTCCTTCTCCCAATGCATCCTTCTTTCTCATCCTTTAATTTATTATTTTTTTAGATATCATCCCATTTTAATGAAGTAACACCCATTCCCTCTGTCTGCAAATATGTTTTCCAAATGCCCTAATACTGTTTTGGGATTCTTACCTAGTAGTGCTATTATTACTTGGTTTAAAGATGTGCATGATTTTATAGTCCTTTCAGCACAGTTCATATCTTTTGATCATGTATCAATTGGGGAATGGCTTTTTTTTTTTTTTATAAATTTGACTCAGTTCCCTATACATTTGAGAAATGAGACCTTCATCAGAAAAATTCTGGTTCTGCTTACTTTACTTTTCATCAGCTTGTTTAAGTCTTTCCAGGTTTTTTTCTGAAATCATCCTGTTTATCATTTCTTAACCACATGTTTCAAAATTCTTTTCATAATTACTCTTGCTAATTGTATTGTTCTCCCTCTTTATTCTATTCTCTTTTTCCTTTCACCCTGTCCCTCCTCAAAAGTGTTTTGCTTCTGACCACTCCCTCCCCTAATATGCCTTCTTTTCTATTATTATTTTTGTATCCCCCTCCTCTCCTACTTTTTTGCAGGGTAAGATAGATTTCAGTACCTATATTGAATGTGTATGTCTAATTGTTCTAACACTGATAAAGTTTTTAGAAGTTATTATCATCTTCTCATGTAAAAATGCAACCATTTAACCTTATTGAATCCCTTATTTTCCTCTTTAGACTTGTATTGGAAGATCAGATTTTCTATTTAGCTTATGTCTTTTTATACTTAGTTTTACTGGGAAGGTGATTCTTAGTTGTAATCCTAGCTCTTTGGAAGTCTGGAATATCAGATTACAAGTCCTCTGATACTTTAATGTAGAGGCTGATAAATCTTGTGTTATCCTGACTGAGGGTTTTACATTTGAATTGTTTTTTTTTTTTTACAGTTGCTTGTAATATTTTCTCTTTGACTTGGGAGCTCTGGAATTTAGTTATAATATTCCTGAGAATTCCTAAGAAGGGGATCTCTTTCAGGAGATGAACAGTGGATTCTTTCAGTTTCTATTTTATATTCTAGTTCCCAGAAACCAGGGCAACTTTCCTTGATAAGTTCTTGAAATATGATGTCATTTTTTAAAATCATGGCTTTCAGGTAATTAAATATTCTTAAATTCTCTCTCCTCAGTCTATTTTTCTACTCAGTTGTGTTTCCAATGAAATAATCCACATTTTCTTCCATTTTTCATTCTTTTAATTTTGTTTGAATGGTTTTTGATTTCTCATAGCATCATTAGTTTCCACTTCTCCAATTCTAATTTTTAAGGAATCATTCTCTTCAGTGAGTTTTTGTACCTTCTTTTCCATTTCATCAATTCTTCTTTTTAAGAAGTTCTCTTCAGGGTTGAATTTGTGTGCCCCTTTTATTATTTGGTCTATTTTGTTTTTTTCAAGGTATTTTCTTCAGTATTTTTTTGTGCCTCCTTTAGCAAGCTGTTGACTCTTTGTTCATGATGATGTTGTATCACTCTCTTTTTTTCCTCTACCTCTCTTATTTAATTTTAAAAATTCTTTTTGAAATCTTCCAGGAATTTATTTTGTGTCAGAGATCAATTCAGGTTTTTCTTTGAGGCTTTTGTAGCTCTTTTGACTTTGTTTCTTCTCCTGAGTTTGTGTTTTGATCTGCCTTGTCACCACAGTAACTTTCTATGGTTAGATTCTTTTTTTTAATTGTTTGCTTATTTTTCATCTATTTTTTCACATTTTATGTTAAAATTGAGATTTGCTCCTGATGTGGAGTGGACACTGTACTAAGCTTCAGATTCTTCGTGTAACTTTTCAGAGCTATTTCTTCGAGTCTAGAAGTTTTTAGTTCTTCCATGTTGGTATGATCAAAACCTGTACTTTGATCTGTGAGAAGTCACAAGAACTCTTCTGCCTGGAACTCTGATCATCATTCTCATTCATTCTAACAATCCTACTTTCTTTGGAACTGTGATCATGATGTGTCCATCATGAATGGACAGTTCAACAATCTTGCTCCCAGGGCCAGCAAAGGATCCTCTGTTATTGTCTTCTGACTAATGATCCAACTTCTTCACTGTTTATAGGCTCAAAGCCCTGGGAATTGCTGCTTATGATTCAGTTATTCCTGCTACTTGCTTGCTGGGGCACAGCTATGCTAGAGCACTCTACTTTCACTCCAATGAAAAAGATATTTCCTGATGACCTTTTAAGTTGTTTGGGGCTGGAGAATTATTTCACTTAAGTCTTTTTTTTTTATTCTCCACTCCAGAATTCATTTTGAAGAATTATTTTAACATTTGTTTGGAGGGAAGTTTGGGAGAGATTAGTGAATTTCTGCCTTTATTCTGCCATCTTGGCTCTGGACATTTTTTTAAATCCTTGATATCCTTAAGTTTAAAATTAATCAGGCAAAATGATTCCTAGGTTTCCTTTTAGCTCTAATATTCTTTGATTCTATATTTAGGGAACGTATACTTTTAGATACATATATTAATTGAGTCATAGATCAACATATCATAGATATTGAGATGGGAAGGACCTTAGAAATCATCTAGTCTCCCTCCTTATTTCAAATATGAGAAAACTTAAGCCAAGGTCAAATAATAGGAACTAGCAGATCAGAGTTCTCAACTTGGATTTTCTGAAATGAAATCTATTGCTCTTTCCACTATTGTGGTGTTCTCTTCTTTTGTAGAATATGAAGGTTCTCTCTGGGAGCAGGTTTCTCAGGGAGGTTTTCTGGATGCAGCCTTAGTTTCAGTTCTTAGTAATAATCACTCCAAATGCAGCCAGGTGTTAAAAGGTCAAATCTTTTATTGTCTCCTTCAATATCGCCTGGTTAGTTTTCTTAGAGGTCTATCTCTCTCCTTGGTTCCAAGAGCTCTTGCAGCTTGTCTTTTTGCTCTTCCAGCTTCTGCCTCTGGCTCAACTCCAACTCCTGGCAATCTTCAGAACAGACTGACTGACTGGAGCTCTAAGAGCTTCTTATATATGATCTCTTAAAGATGTGAACCCAAAGGTTTACTCCTCCTCTGAGAGAATGGACTGTGGGTTTCTGACTTGTGAATCTCCCGAACTTGTGAACTCCAATGTGTGAGCCAATGTGTGAACTCTCAAAGGTGCAAACACAAGCATTATTTTTATCAATGCTAGTGACTTAACACCTTGTAAGGATTTGCTCTAATGTGTGAACCAATAAGCATTGTATCAATTCCATTGAGTTAACACTAGGATTCTAACACACTATACCTCTTATGAAACATTTAAGTACCTCCTTTGTGAAAGACATTGGGTTCATAAAGAAATATTATAAATGGAATGGAATGTGTGCGGGAATTTGATGAGGTATGAACATAAAGGTAAGTTGTGGGGGGTGGTCGTATTGTAAAAACTTTTGTTAAGCTGAGAAGTTTGAACATTATTATGAACATAATGAGAAATCAGAAAGGGCATAATAGATGAAATATAATCGGTTGCATGCTTCTTAAGAAGATTAATATGGATTGGATAGGAAATAAGTGCTCAAATGTAGGTAAAGACATAAGATTTACATATAGGAGATGTCTGGGCAAGTAGATGCCCCATATTTAGTTGGTCATTAATAGCTGATCATTTTACACCTTTACTAATAAAATTGAGGCCTTCTTAATGTGATATTTCTGTGCCTTTTTTTCTTTTTCCCTGATTTAAGAGGGTTCTCCCCACCCTAAACTCCTTCTCAAATCTAAATATTTTACCTATGACCAATATCCAGTGCTTTTTTGCCTCTCCCTGGACCTTGCTTCAGAAATCACCCCCTTCTCATGTGTCTATAGTCTTTTATTTGTCACTTTTTTGTTTTTGCCTACAAATATACTCAGTTCTGCTGTGTTCTAAAAACCACTTTCTCTAACTCTATTACTCCCTCAAATGACTGTCCTCTTTGTTTCCCAGTATTAAACTTCTTAAAAGTTATGCTAATTTACAGGTTCTGCTTTTTTAACCACATATTCAACTCATTGTAATGTGGCTCTTATTTCAGTCATTCTACACAAACTATATTCTTTAAAATCACAATTGATTTGTATATTCTTAGTTTTCCTCCTCTTTGACCTTCCTTTTGCTTGTAACTGTTTAAATCTCACCATGTTCTTATACCTTTTTCTTTCTTTAATCTCTATACTTTCTGATTTTTGGTCATTTTACTGTTACACCATCATTACTTTTGGTTGTTATGTTATTTATCATATTTATCTCTGTTGTAGTGTTTTGAAAAGTAACCAGAATTTGCAGTAGTCAATAATCTGGACTATCTAGACTGAACCTATCCCTATGATTAAAACTTTTCTATCTCCTTTCTTGGTTCCTCACCATCTCACAGATGTAAGCATTTTTAAAGGTTCAATCTTTAATATTCCTCTCTTTTTTGTTTTAACTTTTATCTCTATGTAGATTAATCCAAAAACTATATCCTTAGACTTGAACTTTCTTTCATATCCCAGATCTATGCTTCTAATTGCTTTCTAGACAAACTCAAACTCTACATGTCTGAAAACAAACTTATCATCTTCTTCCCCAAAACAACTCTTTAATATTTCCCTACCAAGACATTTGAGATCAAAAATCTCACATTTAGTTTTGACTTTTTCTTCTTCCTTGCTTTCCATATATAATCAGTTTCCAAATCTTGTGGATTCTATTTCCATAATAGAATACATCTTATATCTTTTCTTCTTTCTACTTCTATTCACGAATTTAAGCCCTTGTTACTCCTTTCTGAATTATTACCATAATTTCACAATTTCTCATATCTCCTATTCAATCCATATTTATCTTTTTAAGACACATCCAACTAATGTTTCACCCATTAGCCCTTCTGAGTTCTCATTATGTACATAAACTCAGTTTAAATAAAGTCTTTTTACAATCTGACTCACTTCATCCTACTTGTATAGTCATACTTCTTCCAATTCCCAGACACATTGAGAGCCAAACTAAACTTTGATTCCCTAAATATGCTTTTGCTCATGCCATTTCCTTTACCAAGGATTCCTTTCACTACTTCATCTTTGCCTATCAAATTCTTACATATATAAAGGCTATAATCAAACGTCACCTACTTCATAAAATCTTAACTCCTTCCTTCTCCCATCCTAGATAAAAATTATCCCTTCTCTCTATAACCACATACATAGATCACTTTCAAAATCATTGGCAAATATCTCATAGATTTTAGCATCATCTTAGGAATCTTAGACACTTATCACGTTATTTTAGACTGCCACAGAGTGTTTAAAAACCACATGGCAGAGAGTAGCATATCTGGAACCATAATCTAGATTTTCTCATTTTTGGTCTATTGTACTTTGTTACACCATCATCACTTTTGGTTGTTATGGCATTTATCATATTCATCTCTGTTGTAGTGTTTTAAAAAGAAGGCAGATTTTGCAATAATCAATAAAGATTCCTTAAAAATATACTATGTTCTTTGCTAAGCCATGAGAATTCAAATAAGAAAAAAATGAGACAGTCCTTTCCTTCAAATAGCTTGCAGAAAAGCAGAGGAAGAGGTAACCAAAGTGGTACACCTCAGTAGGAAATAAGATTTTTGTATTGAATATCCTCATTAAATGGAGGTTTGTGAGTTCTTGAACCCACTTTCCAATCTGGGGTCAGAGAGTAGTGATAAAAGATGAGTACTATAACTCATTGAATCTTATAGAATGATGAGGTTTTCTCTATACTAAGTTTCATGGTACTTGTTAGTGAATGGGAGACACCAAGATCTGGATTTCAATCAATCTTGATAGTTACTAGCTTTATAATGACAGAAAAATCAATTTGCCTCTTTGATTCTGTTTCCTTATTTGTAAAATAGAGAAAATAATACTGACACTATCTTCTTCACAGAGTTGTTGTGAGACAATCACTTCATAAACTATAAAATTGTAACATAAATGTAAACTTTTATCATCATAATGTTCATAGTTCTTGAAGAATATATACGGATGTTCCTCACTAAACTCCAAACTGTTTGAAGGCAAGAATTACATATTTTACTTCTTTCTTCCATAGCTCTTAAAATAAGAAATCATACACAACTCACCACTGTTTTTTTAAATATTATTCGATGTTTGTTAAATAAATATGTAGTTAGATTTTAATGAGAAAGCATTTGAGACAGCTTGGGGTTGGTTTTACCAATTTAATTAATATTATTGACTTACTTTGGAGGGTATCTTTCACACAACTGAACTCTCATGACATGATCTCATGACATGGAAATGATCCTGGGTTTTCAAAGATTATACAGTGAAGCATAACCTCTTTCAGGTTCTACCATTCAGGAAAGGTTTTGTGTATACTCCTGAAAATACTTCACACTTGTTTTCTGAGGACCAATATAGATAACTTGATTATGGCTTTGTTTCTTTGGTCATGGCAACTCATGAAACAAAGAAAAAAAATGCCCTTCAACCATCTTCAATTCCTTCAGTGTGGTAGAGTCGTGAGAAATAAAGCAGAGGATGTTAAGAATCATAAAATTTTTAAACCACTGATGAACTTTAATTTGATTGTCAATATTTTAAATATGAGGTATTTGTGGGATAACAAAAATGAACTTATTTCTTAGAGGATTTAAACAAACTTCCTGAGTCAGCTAATATAGAAAAAATTATATGGAGTGCAAGTAAAATAATTAAATTCTGAATTCTTCAAAAAAGCAATCAAAATGTTTTGGGCAACAGAAATGACCTCAGCATTAACTATAATAATTTCCAGCAGCTTAACTAATATAAAATAATTGCTAGAACAAAGCGACCTGAAGAGTCCAGAAAAAGCCTTAATCAGCAAACATCTAACTTATTTGCTAAATAGAAAGAGATGGCTGTCAAAACCAAACCAGTTTACAATATATATTCATCTGTAAGAGTTTATGAAAGATGGTGGATGATTTTGAGCAGTATTGTCTTATAAAGCAAAGAAAAGCAGTGTAAGATAAAACCCAGTTTAAAGAAAATGTGGTAGTATATTTAATTAAGCAGAGTTATTCTTGGAGCATTCAAAGATGAAAATGGAAGGAGGATTTCTAACAGAAAAAAATTGAAAAGAAAAAAACCATAACAATTTTTCCATCAAATAAAGTAGAACCATCACACTTGGTCCCAGCAATACATATAGAAGTAGAAATGACATTAAAAGGAACAGAGAGAAGTTAAGCCGCCAGATTGGACTAAGTATATGTATTATTGTCCTCCATCTGTTCTAGAAGCAACACATTTGTGAGGATATTGAGGAACTGGTATGTAAGGTACTTGAAGGAGAGAAAAATACCAAGGACATGGAAATATTTCAAACTTTATTAATGTAATTATAATGGTACATTGATATTTTAAAATGTGACAGAAAATAAAAATTATTACCAACCTATTACCAGCCTACACTTCCATCTATACAAAATTTTTATTAATCATCACTTCATTACTGTGTGGCAAGAGCAAAGATTGATAAATGGACAGCCAGAGTGTTTCACTGATACCTTTGCAATGTCAGGAAGAAGCAAGTCCCTCATTACAATTGTTTGGAGAGTTTGTGGTAAACTATGTGGGATGTGAGCAAAGTTGCAGAGGATGGGCAGTCATGAATAGATTGCAGTGTATACCATTGGTGGAAATCCACAATTAAGGCAATCACATATCTATTTGAGCATAGAGCACATAGCATGAATGCAAAATACAGATAGTTTGGACTAATCTATAAAGAGAGAAAAAGGACCACTTTCTTTTTTTTTTTTCCATTTCTATCCAATGATATCACAGGAGCTTATCAATAAGGTCTGTCTTTTCTCTTCTAATGAGTACTGTCTTTTCAAATAATGTTATCACCTTTGAGATCCTTTATTAATCCCCTAGTTTCTAGGCCATTGTTTTTATAAAGTGATTTAAATAAATGAAAATCTTTATTACATATTGGGACCTTTTCTAAAGAGTTGCCCATATCTTTTGAACTCCAAAAAAATCTTCCATCACTTAGGCATATGAAAAAAATGCTTTTTCCTTCTATGATTGCTTTAGAGTTCTCTAGAAGTATTGTGTGTGTGTGTGTGTGTGTGTGTGTGTGTGTGTGTGTGTGTGTGTGTGCATGCGCTATTTCACCTTTAAAGTTGAAAATTCTTGAAAGGCAGATATTATATATTTTTCTCTTCTCTCCTCTTCCTCTCAATTCCTACAATATTGTTGAGTACATTTTAATGATTTGATGAATCTGTGATCTCATCAACGCAGGTTCTTCTTCAAGCAGTACACATTGCAACCCATAAGTTGCTTCTAAACTGGCTCGGTCATTGTTCATGACACTCCATAACCCAACTACATCCCTTTAGGTCTCTTGATTTTAAATACCAATGGAATATTGGTATTTGACCCCTGATGGCCAACTTCTTTTTCCAATTACACATCCTTCATTATACTTCACATCACTTCTTCACAGTTCTTTGGTAATTTGTTACAACCCATTCATGCTCACTACATTCTATACATTGCCCTCTGGTTGATATGCAGCTTTAATTCTTTGGATAATGTAGTATTTCTTGGCTCTTGGCATATAGTAAGTTTCTTAATATTACATTAATTTTAAAAAAGAAAGAGTATGTTCTTGTTTTTTCTTTTAAAGTAACTCAATTCAACACATTATTTTATTAGGTATTGAGGGTACAAAGACAAAAATGAAAAGCCCTTACGTTTGAGGAGTTTATATTCTATAATATATAGCATGTGAATAAATAAGTACACATAGAGCAGTTGAGGCAGGAGAGAGTATGAACTGGAGGTGGGAGCAATTAGAAAAGTCAGTATAGCAGATGGTAATTCAGTTAAGCGTTGAAGGAAGCTAAGGCATTTTAAAAGAACAAAAGCAAGGAGGGGAAAGCATTCTATGATTGGAAGATAGTTTTTGCAAAAAGGAAGAAAACAATGGAATATCAAAATTCAATTGAATAGGCCAATTTGATTGGAATAGAGAATGTTTTTAGGAGAATATTGTCAGATAAGGCTTAAAAGGTAACCTGGAGCCAAGTTGTAGAGGGCCTTAAATAAAAGAGAATTCCTTTATTTTCTGTAGTCTTTATATTTGTGAAATAATAGATTTGGAGCTGGAAGGGACATTATGGATCCTCTAGTCTGGTGCTTCTCAAACTTTTTGGCCTTAATATTCCTTTCATTGTTAAAAAATTATTGAGGCCCTCCCCAAAGAGCTTTTGTTTATATGGATTATATCTAAAATATTTATTGTGTTAGAAATTAAAACATGTTGATGTTTTTGTGAAAATAATGTTGAACCACTTAAAAAACTCCCTGCAATCAGACCCAGATGACCTTAGACCACTCTTGGAGAATCTCTGATCTTTCATTTTATAGCTGAGAAAACTGGGGTCCCACTATGTTAAAGTGACTTGCCCATAGCAAACATAGTAAACAGTAAGTAATAGAACTAGCATCATAACCCAGGATCACTGATTCCAAATCCACTGGGCTTTGTATTCCATCACAATAATCTCCATTCATATTAGGAGTGTTTGAGAATAGAATACTTTTAAAATTTTTAATATGCTAGAAATGTACAAGAATGAGGATGAAGAGGATAAGCACTGAAAAAAAGGAAGGGGAATTTGGGGGAAGCTGGACAGCAACCTGGGCACCAGAAGGACACTGTAATTGTTAGCATCCCTCTTCCCAACATTACTTCATATTCATTATCTAGTACATAGTGAGTTAATAGAGGTTAGATTAAGACTAAACATCAGAATGCCCAAATCATTGTGTGTCTTTTCTTACCAGAAGGTCCAGGTCATAGTATATATGCAACATAGGAGTTAGAGACAAAAGAAAGGCTTAAGGAGTTTTTTTTTTCTATTCACATGTAAACATAATAATTTATATCAAACTAGTTGATGGTCACCTTTCAGATTCAGTCCAATTCAGTCAGCATTTTTCAAGTACCTACTTTGTGGCAAGTATGCTTTTTGTTTAGGAGAAATAATATAATGAGCGTATAATGAGGATAAAATATATACCAAATGAATTAAAAGTAATGGAGAGTATATTTAAAAGTAGAAGAATCTTGAAAAATTTCATAAATATGGGGTGGGAGTGAAGCAGTTGAACATGATGATAACTGGAAAAATTCTAGAATATGTTATTAAACAGATGATTGATAAATAATAGGAAAAGAAGCAATGATTGTTACAAAAAGCATGGGTTAGTTTAAGAGCTTTAATTCTAGGCTAAAGTTATTATTAACAAAATTGCCAGATTGGATTTCAGCAAGATATGGAATAAAGTTTCTCATAATATACTAGTGAAAAGGGAGGAGAGATGCAAGCAATGTACACAGATAAGTGGTTTTAGAACTGGTTTGGAGGTAAAGACAGTTTTGAAAGGAAGTCTCTAAGAATGAAACTAAATGATTTATGTTTGCTTATATTCTATCCACCATTTTTTATCAATGATTTGTCCTGGATGGTGTGTTAATAAAGTTCTGATTAGAAAGTTGAATAACTAGCACATTGAATGAAGAAATGAGATCTTAAAAGATCTCACTGGGCTGTAATGATGAGACAGATCAAATCAGATAAAATTTAATAGGATAAATATATGATTTTTTTCACGTAAAGAAACCAATTTGATGAGTATAGGAATTGGAAACATAACTAGATAGTATTTCATGGCAAAAAAAAAAAAAACCATACCTTGAGATTTTTCCACCACTGGTGGTGCTCAGGCAGAGGCTAAATGACCACTTTTTAGGGGATTCATGCTGCCGGTAAGTATTAACAAGGTGACACCTGCTGTTCACAAGATTCTGATTCTATATAGATTTTACCTATAATCTACCCTGGGAAAATGCATATTTTAAATGATGACCTGTCCTCCTACCCCCAAGATTCAATCACTTTTAGAAAGTATACTATTGATAAGGAGACAAGATAGAAAGAACTCAAGATTTGGATTCATGGGAACTGGGTTTGAATTTAAACTTTGATACTTATTGTCTGTATGACTGTTGGCAAATCATTTTATTTCTCTGGGCCCCATTTACCAATCTATGAAAAAAGGGATTGGTCAAAGGGATCTCTCAGTTCCCTTCTAGCACTGTGTTTGGTCCTCTGGCTTTAAAAATAGTTTTAAAATCCCTCAGTTCTCTTTATAGTATGCTGATCAAAGGATAGCTATTGTTTCCTTCTAAGTGGTCCTTTCATTTCTACCTTTATCTTATTCTTGGTGATTTTATTCTATTTAAATTTTTGTCTTCTTCCTAAATTCTTGAGCTAGAGTTCCATTTCTAATAATGTTTTTGAGGAATGATTTGAAAAATGCAGGTTTCATTGTCCCAAATCTAGTTTAAGAAGGAAGAGTCATAAGGCCAACAAAATTTCATTTCCATCATCAAATATAGTTTGAGGGATTAATGAAGAAGCTTGAGTGAACTTGGTTAACATTTTTTTTTTATGTTGAGTTAAGAATAATATGAAGGCTAAGGATAGCACATACTCCCTCCCTCATCACCTAGAGTGCTAGTTGGAAAGAAAAATGTCTGAACTTCTGAATTTTAAGCTGATCTGACACCCTCTAGAAGATTATCTCTAGTTCACAGAGTAAGTGCATATAAGCAAATTAAATCTTGACTTTTCAATCAGTGATCTGCACACCAGGGAGCTGTCCAGGGTAGCTGGTTTAAGTTCCTTTGCTTTAAAGATAAAAATCTCTTGTGAATCCTAAACTAAAAAATATTCTCTTTGTAGTTGTTGGTGTCCTCTATATGGTAGATGATTTTTAAAAAATTGCTTAGTGATTAATTATTTGTGAGAGTGGAATCAGGATTGCAACTCAATACCCTATGATATTTTCTCTTTTTAATCCTTAAAAAAAAGCAAAAAAATGAATATACAGCACTTTAAGGTTTTTAAAACACTTTTAAAAATAGTAGCCTATTTATTCATTACAATAAAAGGGGAAGTAGGTCCTATTATTATCCTCATCTTACAGATGAAGAAACTGAATAGAAAGGAGTTAAGTGACTTTTCCAGAATCATACAACTAATAAATGTCTGAAGCTGAATTTGAACTCACATTTTCCTGACATGAGGTGTAAGCAAATGCAGCTAATTTCTGTAAACATTACTGAATAGTACATGAAAATGATGCAATATCTTCCTCTGATTATGAGACTGATTGCTCTTCCAAGAAACAACATGATTGCATTTGGTGCCACATTCTTAACTTCTTTTTAATAGTTCAGGCAGTCCTAAAATGGTCCCTATATCCAAACAGAGTAGTTGGGTTCATCACTTCATCTTCTTCCTAAAGATTGTAATCAAATTTCCAGCATTGACTGCTTGCATTTTCTCACTTTTCTCACCCTCAGCTTGTTTGACACAGCTAAAACAGTGTTACTCAATGGGTCACTTAGAAGTGTCACTACAAGCTGTTTTCTAATATTTTGTGTTTTTCTTTTTTCTGTCATCAGTACAGCCATATGTGAATGTTTATGTTACATATGGCATACTCATTTTCTTCTCATGATATCTTCACCTTTATCTCAACTCTTTCAAGATCATTTTAGCAAATGATAGTGATTGTGATTCTGTGGTTATGTTTATAGAAATACCAGATTCTGTGAATTATTTTCCTATAGCCATTATTCAATTTGTCAAAAATTCCACCTTGGCATTTAAAGATATTCCTAAAACTGATCAAAGGACTTGAACAACAATTTTCTGAATAATGAATGCAAACTATGAACATTAAACAGTATTTCATAATGTCCTAAATCAATGATAATAAAAAGAGAAAAATAAATTAAAACAGTACTGAGGAAACATTTCACACTTGCACAGATGGTGAAAAATGGAAATATTCAACTTTGGAAGGGAAAAACAGGCACACTAATTTTGAGGGGTAGAACTATAAATTGGCCCACCCATCCAGAAGATATTTTGGAGTTGTGTGTGAAAAAATAGTGAAGTCTTACAACCCTTTGACCTAACTAGCCCTGTACTATACTTACTCTCAAGAAATCAATGACAGGAAATAATACTCTGTATTTACTAAAATATCTATGGCATTTCTTGTAAAATCTATGTCTGTCAGTAAAGAAATGGCTAAAAAATTGTGGCATATAGATAATTTCATTTTATGTTATAGGAAATAATGAACATGAAGAATTCTGAGAAACACAGGAGAACTTACATTAACTAGTACAAAACAAAAAATGCAGCACCAGCAGAATAACATATGCAGTGTAATGATACAAATGAAGATAGCACTAATAGGCAACACAATATATATTAACTGTAATAACTGGGATAAAGCCAGAGTATCCTCCCTTCATTATTATTTGACATAGTTGTAAAAAAGCTATTGCAATAATATCAGGGAATAAAATTAGTGGTGTAGTATTTGGCAAAGAGAAGACAAAATTATCTCAATTTTCAGATGACAAGATGGTATATTTAGAAAACCCGAGAGAATCAGTGAAGAAATTAATTTTAAAAATTAATAGTTTCAATAAGGTAGTTAATAAAATAAGTTCAGAAAATCATACCATAGTATGCATAAAAAATGAAAAGATGATAAGAAAAATTCCATTCAAAACGACTGAAAAGTATATATCTTAGATTTTGCCTATTACCATAATGCATGATTTGCATAATTATAATTACAAAGCATTCTTTACAGAAATAAAAAAGAGACAAATAATTGGGGAGCTGTTAATTCCCAATGGTTATTCTATGCCAATAGAATTAAAACCCCCTATCTTTCTTATGTTAATTGACATACTTAGTGTTATAGTTGACCAACTAAATTACCAACAGGTTGCTTTATAGAACTAGATAGAATAATAATAAAATTCATATGAACAAAGGGTCAAGGAGAAATCATTAGGCAGAATATGAATTAAGGAAACATAGTATTACCAGAGTATTATTTTTATGAAGCAGGAAAAAGGAGTGGAGTCAGAGAAAAGTAGTGATAGTGATGTCATATCTTAGGAAAAAATGGCAGAAAAGGGGATCATCAAAACATATAAAAACAAAGCAGAGAAAAACAGAAGGTAACATAAACAAGACAGTGTTGGCCCTACTGGGTTAAATTTAATATATATATTTCTAAATGATCTAAACATAATAGAAAATCATTGTTTATTTAAAATCTTTTTATGTTCTTTGTATATATTTATGTTCATGTTTGTTGATGCAAATCAAGTTCACAATAAAACATTTTTTAAAAATCTGGTACTAGTTTAAAAATAGAAAAATGAATTGGTAGATAGACTCAGTGAACAAGGGAACAACTGAAAATGATAGGTTGCTTTCTTCTGAAGAAAGATACTAGCAATAGTGGGGCACTTGTAGAAAGTAGGAGTTAAGTTGAGTCTTGAAGGAAACTAGGGAAGTTAGAAGAATATGGTGAGGAAGGAAATCTTTCCAGGCCTGATGGGAAGACAGTACAAATCCATGAAATCAAAAGATGCCATATATGTTTGGAACAGCAAGTGGTCCAATATGCCTGGAATCGAATGTATGGAGGGAAGTAAAATGTAAGATAAATATTTTATATCTGATACTAAAAATAATAGGGAGGTTCTGAAGCAATAGGGAGGGGAGTAACATCATCAGATCTGTGCTTTAAAAATCTTTCTTTGGACAATTCTATGATGAAAAATGTTATTCATCTCCAGCTAGAGAACTAATGAACTCTAAGTGCAGTTTGAAGCATATTATTTTTTTGCTTTCTTTATGTTTCTTGCTTTTTGGAGGGAAGGCAGTACCATAGCTAATATAGAAAAATACAACTTCACTTATATTATGAGTACATTGTTGGCTGCCTTCTCAATGGGTGGGGAAGGGGATGGAGGGAAGGAGAGAATTTGAAAGTCAAAAAATGAATGTTAAAAATAAATTAAATTTTCAAAAGAAGCTTAATTTGGCAGTTAAGTGGAAGATTGATTGGAATGACAGGGCATTTGAAGCAAGAGACTAATTAGAAGGCTATTGCAGTTTTCTAAGTAAAAGATGAGGACCTGAACCATAGGTGAGGGAAGAAAAGATAATACTAGAGAAATGTTATAAAGATATAAATGATAATTTTGTATATGTAGAATAAATGAGAATGAGGAATCAAAGATGATTTTGAGGTTGGGAACTTGAATGACTGAGAAGAAAGTGGTGTCCCTAGTAATAGGAAAGTTGGAAAGATAAAATGATTGGAGGTGGGAAATAATAATGAGTTTTGGTTTTTTGCAATGTTAGGTTTGATATGCCTATGGAACATCCATTTTAAGATGCAAAAAGCAGATGGTGAGTTGGGACTGAAGCTCAGGAAAGAAATTAGGTCTGGATATATAAATCTGAGAATCATCTGAATAGAATTATAATTAAATTCTTGGGAGCTGATGAATTCACTAAGTGGAATAGTTTAGAGAGATAGAAGCGACTATTTCATATCTATTTTGTATATACCTATATATGTACACCTTGTCTTCTTTGTGGGATTGCAAGATCCTTGAGAGCAGATAGTTTTTCTTTTATATCTTTCAGTTTTTTATGTTCTGTCTTCACCACTTAGTTCTGTCTGGCATGAAGTGGTTATTTGATAATTATTTATTAAATGATTCACTGGAAAGAATTCTTAATTAAATAAGCCCTAGAGATTAAAAAATACAAAAGACCACTTCAGATCAAGTCAATAACTTGACTGAAGAATAGGGCAAATAATTACATGACAATTTTAATATTGAAAATCCAGTATTCAAGATATAGAAGGAATCAATATGAAAGGCAGCAATAACAGTTATTTTCTGATACCAACATGGTCAAATAATATGAATAGTTTTTAAGAGAATTGAAGAGCATGTCAAGAGAATTTAAATAAATGAATGTACATTTATAAACAGGTTTGCAACCAATAATTTTGGGAAGATTAAAATGACACTGATATTTTACATCTTACCCTTAAAATTGACAGAGATGACCCCAAAATGATAAGTTTATGTCAGAGAGTTTGTGGGAATATAGTTATTACAAATACATGATTAATTGATCTGTAAGTCCAACCATTTTGAACTCCAGTTTGGAATTTCCTATATCCTTTGAATTATTGATCTTGCTATTGGGCATATTTTTGAAGAAAGTCAAAGACAGAGCAAAAAAGGCCCCATATGTAATGAAATCATCATAGTAATGCTCCTTGTGGCAGAGAGAAATAAAAAACAAACTGAGTCTCCACTGCTCAGGAAATGGCTGAATAAATTATAGTATATGAATATAGCAACATATTATTGTACAGTAAGAAATGATGAGTTTTAGGAATTCAGAGTAATATGGGGAAAATTCAGAAAACCATGAGAACTGTATGGCACAGTAGAAAGAGATGGGCTTTGGAGTTGGAGTACTTAGATGAGTGAATCTTTTAGCCTCCCTCAGCCTCGGTTGTCCTATTTTTAAAGTGAGAGTATTGGATTAGTTGGTTTCAGAGGTCTCTTTCAGCTTCGGATCTAGGATTCTATGTTTTTATGAATTGATCCAGAGTGAAATGAACAAAACCAAAAAATAGTGAGGACTACATCTTAAAAGGAAAGATTCCCTCAAAAATGCCAAAGTGAGTAAATGACAAAGCAGTTATAGTCCTGGAGAACAGGTCATGAGGCATGCCTCCAACATATCAGAGAGGAAGGGGACTCTTAAAGCTGAATGTTGTATACATATCAGAAGTAGTCACTGCATGAAGTATTTTTATTTGATTATGGGTCTTTATTACAATGATATGCACAAACTGGAAAAAGGTGGGAATTCCTTGCAGAAAAGATTGTAAATAATGAAGAGAAAAGCATTAATAAAATGTAATTGCAAATCCAGTGATCATTGTATGTCCAGATGACTAATGTTAAAATACATTTCCTTATTTTATCTTGAGAAGTAGTAAAATATGAGTGTGATTATTGCGTGTTCTATCAGATACATCACTTGCAAGGGAACTTACTATCGGGATGGGTATTTGAAAAGTGACATATCAAAGCAAAAGTGAATCAGTAAAACATATATTTCAAAAATCCAGGCTCACATCTATATCTACTTGATATAGACCCTCAAGCAAATCATTGATCATAATTCATATATATAATAGGCTTGACACAAAGAAAAGAGATTACAGGGAAGTCCACTTGCAGCCTTATCCTGAACATTGATATAATAGTAACTAACATTTGGATAACCCTTTAAATGTGTCTGGGACTGTGCTAAGAACTTTACAATTTTTATCTCATTTGATAAGATAAGTGTTATTATCCCCATCCTATAGGTGAGGAAACTGAAGCAAACAGAGGGACACAGCTCATAAATATCTAGGCTGGATTTGAATTCAGTTCTTCATTAATTCAGTCCTGACACACTGTACCACCTAGCTGCCTGCCCTCCCACATGACATTTCACCCAACTCCTTTTTGGAAAAGAGGCCTTTTGTATTTATGCCATTTCCTATTGTGCACATGACTGAAGTCAAGTAACTCTATATAATTACTTATAGTTCAGTGTATTGAGATTTTGTTACTTAGAAACATTTTTTTGAAAAGTTTAAAAGACTGCTTACCCCAATTTTTTAAATCACAAGAATATTACATGACTGTCTTTGTTTTCCTTCTCCCCACTCTGTTTTCCTAAAGAATTAGAATATGTATATAAAGGATGTCAGAATCAGTGAATTTTTGTATTGGGAAGCATCTAGCCTTTGCTCATTTTCCCTCTCTCATTAATATCTTCACATTGCTTCAGAAAGGAGGGAAACAAGCAGGGATAAACTATAAAACTTAATACTCTGCCCAAGATGAAGTGTAAAAATGTGTACAATGACTAAAAATGTGATGATGAACATCTTGGTCAGACTATTAGATGATTTATTAATGAATCATTGAATTAGCCACCAGGGAAAAGAAGTACTGTTACTATTACATGCCAAAAGACATACTTTTACGGAAAAGTAAATGCAGAGCATGCACCACGTCAGAAAACTAATTTTAATGGTAACAATGAATCGAAGCTTCTTGGTTCTAAGAGGAAATATTCCTGCCGTCACTGCCTTCCACAAATAAGTTGTTGGAAGTAAACGAGGTTTGCTATTTCAGGACGAATTTAGCAATACCTCTGCTCTATTATCAGCATCATGCACAGTTGGTTCATAGCAGAATGCAAGCCTCTCTTGTCTGTGAATAAGCATCAGGCTGACTGTGCAGGATGATAATTGCTCTGCCTGCACTTCCTTTGGCACCTCCTGATCTCTGCTAAGTGGTTAGTAAAACACATTTTTGTACGAATGTCAAGTACTTCTAAAATTTTGAAGGACTCAGTTTTTGATTGTTCTTTTTCTTATTATTAAGTTTGAGGAAAGTTCAAGCAAAGCCATTTCCTAGCTGTCAGTGTTGCTAGTCAACATCTTAAATAGTAGGGCTTCCATTTGTCTGTACTTGGTATCTTTTAATCAGATTTTTTTTTTTTTACATTATGGCTTGACACCGACCAGTATGTATTAGGATATCAAGTGACTTACTTCAAACAGAAAACAAATTCACTAAAGTGAAAATGATCGTGATAGCTCTCTCATTGCCCCAACAGTGTATGTAAAACTGACTTTTAAAGTGTTTAGGGGATAATGGATCATGTAAGGTCAGTACTAGCCATAGCTGTTATGGCTCTTATTTTCCCTTTTCATGGGAGGGTGCTCAGCAAAATGAGATTGTCACACTCTTTTTTTTGAGAGGACAGCGACAGACAGTTAAAAGCCTCTTCATGTAAGGATGTTATTTCATAAAGACACCAGCACTGGATTATCCCCTTCACTTTAAACTTCTGCCAGCTTGTACAAAAAGATAAAACAAAATAGCCCTAGTCCCAGGGGTGGGGAAGTGCTGGCCAGATCTGCCTGGGTCCATAAGCTTTCATTTTGATTAGTCACATGTGAGGAAAATTCACTTAGTCTGAGAGGTACATTTAATACCAGTTATGCCCATGCTGTTCATATCACAACCATTTTCACATGATGCCACTTAATTCCCTAAGAAGTAGAAAGGTAAATCGTTGGCTGGCCAGCTAAGGTGTCACAATGCATTAAGACCAGGGTTCGCTGCAGGGGATAATGGTTCTGATTGCTGTTGACTCATGTCTCCACCAACTGCCTCATGTAAAATAAGTGACATTTAAAAGACATCAAGATGTGAGAAGAGGTAAAAAAAAAAAAAAAGAAATAAAGAAAGAAAAGATGGAGGAGGAAGGGAAAAAAAGATAAAAAAAAGAGTGAGCACTATGAAAGTTGCCACCTGAACATAAAGTCCCTTTTTCACCCTAAATGGTATGAAATGATAACTTAACATGCCATGGGTGACCTGCACTAAGCTTTTAACTTCCTGTCTTGTGTTTTTAGAGAAAATCTGTAAAATTGCTTCTGGGAACTGCTCCAACATGTTATCATTTATTTCCAATTTAATTTTTTTTAACTTTTATTCTTTTGCCCTCAGATATCAGTCTATTCATCTCTTTAAAAGCTTTAGGCTGAATCAAGTTAGGCAGTGGTATACAACAAGAGGCAGCCTCCTTTCTGAAGGCCCATTTACGTCTGTTTTTATAAAGAGAATCAAATTCCAGTTTACAGTAAGCATATGCTTCAGTTGACATCTGTTTCTAAGACTTGGATGCTTTGTTTGCATAACAGGCACCAATAAATGGCCTTGTTTTAAGTCTGCTCACTGAGTTGTATTTGGGTTGTTCAGCTGGGGATTTTAGCTGCAGCTGATCCCCTACCGCTCATAGCTGATAGGAAAGAGAAAAAATCTGAGAAGCCCAGTCCTATTTATTAATGCAGATTTTAACATTCTCAATGAACCACTTATCTAGTGTTATTCGGCAACCAAATCCTTGTTTGCTCAGGCGGGGGAAAGGGAGGCATTATTCTTCAAAGTATTGAATTAAAGCTTACCAATTCTTTGGGGGGGGGGAATGGTGATGTAAACGTTCTGATGTTTTCTTTAGTCAATTTCCAGTGAAAATTCTTAGTACAATCAGATAGAATCATTAAGGAAGAGATCATGAACCAAGCTTATGGGGAATGACTTTACTGTGAAACACAAATATCTGATGTTTATATAGATAGAAATGGAAGACTTTTTCATGCAGAAAATTTGACAATTTCTATTAAAAATTTGCATTTTTTGAAGTGATAACATAGGATTGAATTTCATTCATAGGACTGGTTTTGTGCCATGAATAGCATAACTGATTCCAAGTACATAACAAATACTGTTACCATAACATAATTTTAAGATATTTAAATAAATAAATAAATAAATATTACAGTTTTCAGAATTATTCCTGCTAATTTAAGAATTTTCTGCTCTTTTAAAGTTATATCAATTTCAAAAGTAATCTACAGGAGCTATAAGTATTTTTTCTTCCCCTTGCTATATTAAATACATTCTAGTAGCCCCAAGATAATAAAAAATAGAATGCTAAAATAATTCTGTTTATTTGGTTTTATTGTTATCTGAGTGACCTTGGGCATGTCATTGGGCAGTACCTTTCTGGGTCTAGGTTTCCTCATCTCTACATTAAAGGGTGCAATGTAGGTGATCTCCTTGGTCCCTCATAGCTGTAAATCCTTTTATTCTGTTGTCTTAAAATATAAACTTTATTAGTAGAAGAGTTTCTGTTAATTTTTTAAAATATAGACATAGCTAGCTTTAGTGTGTTTAAAGACATAGTGTAAAGCAACTTCAGCCTGCTGAACTATTACTGCATAATATCAGTAATAGCTTATGGAAAGTGTAGCATTTTTGAAAGGGATTTACATATCAACTTTTTCTAGTGGAACCAACAACAGTAGTATGAAATATATCTACTCCATTTACTCTTACCCATTGCACCTATTTCTTTTTTCCCTTTAATTTTTATATATGGTAAAAATTTCATTGAAGAGAGATTTTAGATGACAGGGCTGTAATTTTAAACCCAATAGAAGAGGTGTAAGCAATTTGAGCTTAGCTGAAGCATAATCTTAGGTTGTCAAGAAGAAACCCATTCTCCCTATGCTAATCAATCAGTATATCAACCGACCAATCATCTCCTCAGCTTAGCATATATCCTAAGGTTTGATATATCTATTAACTGCCCATCATGCAGCTGGTCTCTGGATGATGAGATTCCCCCTATCTTGGCATTTGGAGGCAGACAACTGAGCTATCACAGCCTCAGATAAATACCAAAGTGGAGATTTCAATCCTGTTCCTGAGTGCAAAGACAATCCAGGAACATTGAAAATATTCTCAGAAGAGAATACACAGAAAATTACATTTTTCAACACCATGGTGTGTGTGAAAATTGTATATATTATATGATTTCTTCCCTCCAGCCACAACAATGTAAAGGAAAATGACTATTTTATTATTATTGGGATGCTGGCAACCAAATAAGGTATTGGAGTGTGTTATGAACTACTAATTACAATAGAAATTATGTATAGATATGTGACTAAATAAAAATGAAGACCTTTTGAAATATCTATTTATTGAAAACAAACAAAAGCCCAACTCTGTGAAACATAAGAGCAAAGTAAATTTAATTCCGAGGAAAAGGACTATTTTTCTCAGACAATTGTATGTCTGATTCTTGACTTTCTCACAGAGGTACAATCTTGGATAGTCAGAAACTGAACACATCAACTACAAAACCAATCTTCCACTTTTTAACATGTATAGCACAGATACAGTGTGCTATCTCCCAAAACATGTAATTGAGAATTGGAAACCAAAGACTTCTTGAATTTTTAATTTAACATTTATTAAATTCCCACTATATACAGAACCATGTGCTAGATGCAGGGGATTTCCCCTGCCAAACAAATTAATTTTTAAAAATTCTAACAATTAATAAAAAAGAAAAACAATGCCCTTCACAACATGAATATACTTCTTCCAGAGCATCTTGTACTGCTTTTCTTTATTGTACTACCTCATGAGAAGGCAGGACAGTATAATAGATAGAATTCTGGGTTTGGAGTAAGAAAAAAGCCTAGGTTTGAATCTTGCCTCAGATACTAAGTATCTCTTTGGTATCTCTCAGTCTAAGCTGAGAATAGATCTCAGTTTCCATGGATCTAATAGTTGAGTAGTAGGTTATGATACAAATATAAGTGATTAAAATACAAAATAGCAATAACAGCTGATATTTATGTATTAAGCCTTTACATCCACAAAATACTTTATAAACATTCCCTTCTTTTACTAAAAGTTAGGTGCTATTATTATTTCCTCTTTATGAAAGAAGAAAATTGAGACTTACAGATTTATCCAAGGTCAGATAACTAGGAAGAATCTGATGCAAGAGTCAAACTGAGAACTTTGTCTTCCTTCAAGTGCATAGCCCCATCTACTCCACTATCCTGCCTTTTCATGATAAGTATATTAGAGAGATATGGAATAAAATGCTACATGAGAGATGTGTGTGTGTGTGTGTGTGTGTGTGTGATAGAGGCAAGAACTGTTATCTTTTTATTGTTAGAATTTCAAAGAATTAATTTTTTTGATTTGCTATTTCAAATATTCAATCTGAGAAATAAAGATGCAAACTTAAATCAGACTGAATCTTCTTTACTACTGTGTAAAGAGAATCAAAGGAGATGCTCTGGTAGGTGAAGTCTGTGAAGAAGAGGAGGAAGAGAGGAAAGAGGAAAGGGAGGAAGAAGAGGAATTATAAGAGGGTGGAAAGAATGAGAGAGAAGAGAAAGAGGAAAGGAAGGAAGGAAGAGGAGAAAAGCAGGATTAAAACAGGAAGTTAAGGATGAGAAGGAAGAAAAGGAGAAAGAGGGGAAAAAACAGGAGTTAGAAGAGGGGAAGAAGGATGAGGAGGAAAAGGAGGATGTAGAGGAGGAAAAAAAAAGAGGTTGGTGATGGTGATTTGTTTTTTTTTTTAATGCAATGGATAGAAAGATATACTTTACAAACTGCATGTCATTGTCTTCCTCAGGGTTGTTTGTACCATTCAGTCAACTATAGCATCTGATCCATTACAGTGTTGTAGTGCAGCATGCAACATAAGTAGAGGGAAAATATAATCATTCAACATTTTGAATTTATATTCATTATATCCTACATTAGTTAAAATGGACCGAAAAAGGAGTGAAGGATGAAGTTTTTGATTACGTGAACTCAGCGTTGGCTGCTGAATGAAAACAGAAATGGGTTTTCTGACTAGATGAGTATAAGACTCCAAAAAAATGGTTGCAATATCTCCATTCTGAAAATCACAGCCAGTGCACTTGTATGTCCTGGGGTGAAAGGGCTGCTCACTATATAATAACTCTAAAATTTTTGTGTTTTCCCAACAGAAAGATAAGTGTGTTTTCAAGTTTGGAGCAGGAGTTTGGTGTATTTTTTAGTCCCTTATCAGGAAATTGTGTTTATGGGAAAAAATACTTTGTTAGATGTGTTAAGATTACAAATTTTATTACAGAAAATTAGGAGTGAAATAGAAGTAGTTCCAAAAAGACTAATTTTCTCTATCTTAAATCATTCAAAGGGCCCACTCTGGGACTCATTCCAGGCTCCAATGATTGGAAGAACTGCTATTTGTTTGATATTCACAAATAAACCAGAGAAGCCAACACCTGTG
Source organism: Antechinus flavipes (assembly GCF_016432865.1). Taxonomy (NCBI): domain Eukaryota; kingdom Metazoa; phylum Chordata; class Mammalia; order Dasyuromorphia; family Dasyuridae; genus Antechinus; species Antechinus flavipes. The sequence continues at coordinate 89,809,838 of NC_067399.1, forward strand.
ATAGCTGCCTAAATGAACATGGCAAAGAGATTGATTTGGAGATGGATTTCCTTTTGAATGTGACTAAAAGCTTGGGAAATGTGAATGCTCTGTTGCTTGTGTATGAACCCCAGCACATGGACCTTTTGGTACCAGGGCATTCCCATTCTCAGAATCCCTTCCTCTTCTCTCCTGATTCTGATTGTCACTTCCAGCATTACAGATTATAGACACAGATAGGAAAGTCTGTGGGTGGAGATGTGGATTGGCTATCATTAGAAACTTATCCACTTGTGATTTTATTACATTCCTGGTTAGGATCAGGCCTTAGATTACTGCTTTCTGACTCTCATAAATTTCATGATAGAAATCTTTTCATTATTCTTTATTATATATTGTACTTAGGTAGTATGTCAGATTAGCAATATCTAGAAATTTAAGAATTATGTCATATTTTGCACATGCCTTAATGTATATTCTGCAAAAATGCTATATAGTATTCAAGAATTAGTGTCTTAGTATTTAATATATGTTCTAAGAAAAGATGGTAGCAGTCAGATCAGTTCATTAGACAGTCAACAAGTATTTAGCAAGTGCTGACAATGTCCAGCTCTGTGCTAAGAATCAGGGTTAGGAAGAAAGACAAAAATAGTTCCTTTTCTCAAGAAGCCACATTTTAATGTCATGAGACAGAAAGACAGTCATGAAAATATCTAAGTATATATAAGATATGTCCAAGTAAATGGAAGGAAATTAAAATTTTACTTGGTTTTACTTTTTAAAAAAGTTGAATTTGATTTTTAAAGTGATATATCTTTCTATGTATTGCATCTTCCACATATCTTCTTTGCATCTTCGTCACTGGAAAAATATTGCTATTAAAAAGATGGAATTTTGCTTTATATGGAAGCTTGAAATCATTAAAAATAGAACGCAATTTCCCAATCCATCTTGCTCTCTTCCTCCTATTCAGTTTAGAGCCCAGTTGATAGTCCATCTGCAATGCCTATTCAAGATATAGGTCCTGTTGTTCCTGTTCAATGATATGTCTGTGTCCAATTATAAATCAAAGCTGACCAAAAATAAATCACCTTCTTGCTTTTTCCTGTGTGCCTTATTAGGCCAAATACTTAAATCTCATTTAGAATTCTCTGTAAGTGTCCTGAGGCTTGACAAAACCAATTCAATGTCACTTGCGTAAATAGTTGCGTCTAGAGAACCTTGCCATCATAAAGGAAGATAAGATGGGGGAAGATCAAAGTGAAAAATTGCAGAAAAGAGGAGATTGGAATAGAAATAGGAGGAGGGCAAGGAAGAAGATGAGACATATATGGGAGGGAAAAATTATGTGTATGTAACCCATAATTTGACAAGCTCTATATAACTATCATTGCCATTTCTCTGACTCTGGTTGACCTTATCTGTTCTTATCCAAAAGGCCACACATACATTTTAGATTGTGTAAGTCAATCAGCATATAATATTTGGATTCTAATGGAGTTGGGATGGGATTGTTTGCCCACAAAACTAGGACTTCATTTTTACTTTCATGTTGTTACTACTGTTTCAGTATTCATGAAATAAAATGAAGCAAATGGAGACTATAAAGAAAGATCCTATTTATGGCATTAGAGTGAGAATGTCCACATGACACCTTTGCCAAAGTATTCTTGAAGAGGTTAGTATTATCAACAAATAATCATTAATTCAAATTTGATTCAATTTTGATTCAACAGATATTCATTAAATTCATGCTATGAATATGGCAATTGGCAATTCCCTATGCTACATGATAGCCTATAAAATCTATAGATATGCTGTTATGAACAGTAGGAGTCACTGGAAAGAAGAAAGAAACAGGAAAACAAGTTCATTAGACCTAGTCTTGGAGGCTTCTGGTCACCTACTTGATTCTCAACTCATGCTGTTCTTTTATACTTTAATGGATCTTTGATGGGATACTCTTTGCAACAGTGCTACAGTATTATCCATGCTCATAAAACAAAATGTTATGATTTGAAAATATTAAGCAAGGAGGATATTAATTTATACATGAGTAATAATAATCAAAAAATATACTGCCCATTTCAACAAAGAAACTGAATACTACATAAAGTAGTATGTATCTCCATTATTCTGGATAATATATTGATTTGTTTTATATTAGGGGACTTTTTTCTTTTGCCAAGGGATATGTGGTATGAGTGTTTGTTTGTATTTTGTGTAGAGTTCCCTATTGTGATTTAAGAATATACCAGAGGAAGGTAGACTTATCAGAGATTTAGGTATCATTTTATAGGCAGTTAATTTATGTTCCTGCCTTTACCAAATCTCATTTTTAATAATGTCTTACTTTAAGGGGGAAAACCCCCCTCAAATGTATATGTAATAGCAAGCTCATGCTACATGAGGGGAGAAGCTATCAGTTGAGCTATTATGGCACATTTTCTCAATATTTTTGCAAATTACTATTCATTCAAATTTCATATTCTGAAAAACCAATGACTAATCCTGAATTCAGGTATACTACCATACTGGCTAGGCAGATTGCTAGTTGATCATGCTAAGATGCTCCCTTATCCATTATTGGATCAGAAAAAGAGTAGGATTAAGAATTATCTGACTTCTCAGTTAATGTGCAAATCATCTAAAAAGCTCAGCTTAGGAAAACCTTGCATGCTACCCAATACTAAAATAATAATAATGCCTCTGAATGTCTAATAGCTGAAGCACCGTGTTAAGTTACTTTAAAGTTAACTATTTTCTGCTGGGATTGCTATGAGATATGTCACACACATTTAATGGACTTGTGAAATTGCACGTTGGCCAATTAAAGTTTACTATCCAAAAAGTTTATGCCTAATGTGGGATTATTTTCACTAAATATTATACTATCAAACAGCTTGATGCATTCAAACATAATTCAATTTTTATATCACATCTTTTCTTAAAGAGGTGGTATGTGTGTTTATACTCACACACAAAAGGCATGTCTAATAAAGTGTGACTGTGTCACAGAAGTGATAGTATTTTATTTTTAATTTTCATGTCAGATTCTAGTTATTTTATAGCCCCGTGGATTTTTTTTTAAAGATCAAAAAGTAACCTCATCTTTGTCATTTTTGAATGGAACCAAAATGACAACTTCTTCATTTTTTTGTCCTCACATTTTGCAGATGGCCCCACTGCATGTATTGGTTTTATCATTTCTATCATTCAGCTATATATGCTAACTTTTCAAATCTGTGAAAAGTATTTAAAAAAGAAAGAGAGATTGTTAGTGTTTCAAAAACCCATTATAATGCATTTTCAAATATGTCAGACACATCTTTGTTAAAATTAAACCAGGGATTGGTTTTGAGCGAATAGCCCTATATCCTTACAGATGCTGTGGATGGATGCATCTAAGCTGCTTATTATATTGATGGGTTTTGCTGCTCTGCAGCAAATGAAAACAGGCAGCTGCTTCCTCCATCAAAGCAAAAAGCAGCCCGAGTTTTTATTAACCGAGTGTTCATTTCTTCTATTGCCAAAATTCTTACACAAAACAAAAGAGCAGTTTTTAGCACATTATTGCTTAACTAGACATGAACAACTGACAGCAAGTGATAAGCCTGTCTGCTTTTCACAACTGGTAATCATTTTTGGAATAGATGTTTTAATATAGTTGAATATAAAATTTTGTAATTTCCATCTACAATGGTACGTAAATTTATAGATCCAGTTTGTTGCCGGAGAATGAAGGTTATAATCACAAAAGGCTTTTCCCAGTGTTGTTTAATTTTTAATGACTATTTGAAAACTGGGTAAGGAAAATGAAATCAAATTCATGCCTTTGAAAGACAGTGCTAAAAACAATCATACAAGTTGGTTGGCACCATTTGTGGATGGTACTTACAGAACAGACCTCTGTGTTTACAGCTCTGACTTTCCTGGCATTCCATTCCCATCTTAGTGGCACTGAGATGCCCAAGTTTGTGCAGCAGAAGAAATTTCTGGAGTACAGACTTTCAGATATCCTTCATATGCATAGATAATGATGGGGGAGGTGGGGAGGACTACAGTTCTGTGGCCATTTTGCAAAGCCAAAATTTTCAGTTAGTTCCCACACATATTGTTCAGTAATCTAAATATCAAAAAAAAATTTTTTTACACAGTGGGGCAAACAGAAAGCTTGTTTAAAGTATACATGGAAGAACACAGAAAAATGCTGCCTTATTTAGAGCCTGTGTTCCTTTAGTGTATTTTATATTATGGAACTTGTTAATGGCAATTTCCGCTTGGAAGATGAGACACTTCTCCTTCTTTCTCTTGGGCAAAAATGACTTTTCTCCTTAAGACATAAGGAAAGTAGTCAAGAATGTAGATAGCACTGGAGTATGCAGGTGCATTCTAAGTGATGGTGCCAAATTAATTATATTGTACAAAACCTGGTCTGTTTAAGAAATGAGCTGTAGTTTTAACAACTACTCTTTACTTTAACAAGTCACTCTTACCTCTCCTATACCATCTTATTTCTACATAAGCATTCAAACAAATGCAGAGCATGTACTCCACATACAACATACATCCTTCCAAATGGGTTGGAACAGAAATAGTCTTTGGTAATGGATTTGTGCTCTCACCAATGTTAGTACTCCTTCCAATAGGATCCATTTGCCCATCTATCTATCCGTCCATCAATCCATGTCCATGATACAAGACATCAGTCTGACCTCTAAGGAGAGAATCCTTTATAAAAAGCCTAAATAAACAAATGAGTAAAATGTACTCTGGAAAAGAACCTTGCAATATTTTTGTGTTTTGGAAACAGGTAGGCATGTTGTTCCAAGAATTTTTATTCAAAATTAGGAAAAAATATTTGAAATTCATTCAATTTTGAATTCATTCAAAATTTATTTGAAAAAAATATTTTTTGATAGTTGCCTCTTTCTCTCATATAATTGCTCTTCTGATTAGACCTTTGGTTTTTGGGTTGTTACAAGGATGGACAGATTTATAAAATGGAAAAGGGGGAGACATATTACTGCTCTGGCAGGCGTGGCTCAAAAGTCTTTTAAAACAAGATAATCTCAAAAGGGAGGAGATACTTCCTGATTACTCAAACCCTAAAATGGTTCAAGCAAAATAAGGTGTTCAGGGAGAGTGTGAGCTGGATTAAAATAGACCCTATAAAACTATTTTTTCCCTCAGCTTAATTATGTTGAAGAAAATATACTTTAGTCCCAGAGAAATCCAGGTTATATTTGCTTGTGCATGCTACTATTTTCTGCAACTTGTTGTTCCCAGCCTGCTATCAGGCTAATTAGCTAATATGAGAGACAGTTTTTTTTCAACTTGAGCTCACATAGGTTCGTTTTTAATAAAGAGGTGCATAAACACACACACACACACACACACACACACACACACACACACACATCCTTGTTCCTTATTCTAAAATGATGACAGATTGAGAGTTTGTTTCTAGAATACCCTTAGTCAGCTGGGGATCAAATTTGGAGAGTGGGTACAGGTGGCCACAGAATTGTTTACTTTGAAACTTTCTCTGTAAAAAAGCAAATATTTAGGACAGAAGGGATGATAATGAAGGGGTTACCCATCAATTAATAATTAATTAGACCATAATGAACAAAGTACATAGATTCTAGAAAGGAATTGTTTCTCAGAATTTATATAGTTCAATTACCTTAGATAAATTTCGATTAAATGATTATATTACCAGACATTTATATGAGAAGGGAATAAGCCATTTGTTTTTTGTTCAGCCAATTTTTCATTCATGTCAAATGCTCCATGATGCATTTGAAGTTTTCTTGGTAATATTACTAGAGAAGTTGGCTATTTCTTTCTCCAATTCATTTTACAGATAGGAAAAGTGAGGCAAATAGGATTAAGTGACTTGTCTAGGGTCACATAGCTAGTAAGTGTCTGAGACCAAAGTTGAACTCGAGAAGATGACTTTTCCTGAATCCAAGTCTAGCACTATCTGATACACATCTAGCTGCCTAAAGTCATTATATGGCACTTGATATTTATGTACCAGGCATTGTACTAAGTGCTCTTTATTTTCTATAGGGTAACAAAAGTGCTTTACATATATTATTTTATTATATAGCAGTCCTCCAAAGTAAGTATTAAAGGTATTTTCACACTTATCTTATACAGTTGAATTAAAAAAAAAACTGAGATTTTATTGACTTGTCCAAGATCACACAAAACTTGTCAGAAATGAGACACAAGTCAAACTTGCTCCTGGTGTTAGGCCTAATACTACAGTACTATATTGTCTTTCTTGTAGTGAAATAAAATAAAGACTTGACATTATTTGGGGGAGGAAATTGGAATTGTTCCAGTCACTAGACTCTTCATATCCTTTAGATATACTCTATGGATGTCAATAAAGACAGAAAGAAAATCCCCGATGAAGGAGTTTCTGGGATTTCATCAAAAGTGAGGGAACATATTCTATTAAGGAAAATCACCACCTTCTCCACAATGCATATGCCTAAATTACAATTATCCCTTCCATTTGATGACTTTTCTCATTATGGTTTCAATATATCATGAGTCAGCAGAGGAAATTAAATGGGAACTTGGGGGAAAGTTTTATGGAAGCCACAGATGCACAAAGGCCCGTGGATGACACAGAAAAAAATGTAGAAACTCAGAAATGAATAAAATATATATATATATATATATATAATATCAACATATTGTATTTTAACATAGATTTTCCTTTCCTTGTACAAAAGAAGAGCCAAAATTTTTTTTGCATACATTTTTTAGATCATTGGGAATGCTGCAACCTCACTACCCACCTCCATCCCTAAGCTGAAATGTAGAATGGATACTGTTTGGAGAAATTAGGTGACTTTTCCATAGCTATACAGCCAGCACATGTAAGGGGCAGGATTTACAATCCAGGGTTTCCTGCCCACGCTATACTGTCTCTCAATCAATTATGGGATATTTGAACAATTTAGGGAACATAAAGCTAAAGAAATGATGCCCAGGAGGCATTCAGAGACATAGGAAAATGGGGTGAACCAAGTTATGCAAAATGAAGCCAGCAAAGCCAGGATGATTATGACCAAAAATTTTATTCAAAGGCAGGCAAGTTAACTCACATTAATTGCAATTCATAGTCTTGCTAGATTTGGAGTCGGGAAGACTTGTTTTAATGACATCATACATAGAGTGCTAGATTTATAGATAAGAAGACATAGGACCCTACACACTTAATGTCAGTGTCACCATATGTAAATCTCTGATACTTCCTACCTATGAGACTTTCGGCAAGTCCATTAGGTTCCCTAGGACTTAGTATTCTTGTGGTTCAGCTGTTTGGGTTATGTCCAACTTTTTCTGACCCCGTGGAGTTTTCCTGACAAAGGTACTAGAGTGAGAAAACTGAGGCAGACAAGGTTAACTGACTTGCCCAGGGTCTCCCAGCTAATAAGTAAATGACTGAGTCTGGTTTTGAACTCACAAAAATGAGACTTCTTGACTCAGGTGCTGATGCTCTATACATTATGGTACCACTTACCTGCTCTTTTAGTATCCTTATTTGTAAACATAAAAAGGATTGAATCTACTGACTTTCAAGATGTCTTCCATTTCTAGGGTTATGATGCTTTTCTTTTTTTTTTTAAACACATATTTATCATGCTGCACAAGAAAAAATCAGATCAAAAAAGAGGGAAATGAGTGAAAAAACAAGCAAACAACAACAAAACCAACAAAAAAGTGCTATGTTGTGATCCACACTCAGTTCCCATAGTCCTCTCTCTGGGTATAGAGGGCTCTCTTCATCCCAAGTCACTGGAACTGATCTGAATCATCTCATTGTTGAAAAGAGCCAAGTCCATCAGAATTTATCTTCATATAGTCTTGTTGTTACTGTGTGAGTGGTTCTACACACTTCACTCAGTATTAGTTCATTAAGTCTCTCCAGGCCTTTTTGAAATCATCTTGATGATTGTTTCTTATAGAACAATAATATTCCTTTACATTCATATACCATGACTTATTTAGCCAGTCCCTAACTGATGGCCATCCACAATATATTGCCACTACAAAAAGGGCTACTAGAAGCATTTTTGCACATGTGGGTCCTTTTGCCCAGACCCCTTCATTCTGAAAACCTTATTATGCTTTGAGTTCTCAAGGTTGCTAACCTCAATTGTTCTTGGTATCTCTGGGCCTCAGATTATACTTACTGTGTACCAGGTTGAGTCCCAGGATACAAGAAACACCCCCACTCCACATCCCTTCTCTACAAAAAACCTGCAAAAAACCAAACCAAACCAAACCAAAAAACAATTCTTTCCCTCATGGAGATTGCATTCTAATTAGAAAACAAACCATAATATATAACCAACACAGAAGACTATTTAGTAAAATAAAAGAAGCTCTGAATGTTCAAATACAATGCATGAAAATGGGCATCAATTTCAAAAGATTATCATGAAGGTCAAATCAGTTGATGCCTTTAAAGCACTTTACAAACCTTAATGAGCTTGATAGAGAAAGGGATAGGAACTAAACCTGACATGTTATTACTCTGGGAACTTCCAGATTATGAAACTCCTCTTCCCACTGCATACTGCAGTTGTTGTCTTCAACTAATAGTCTTATAGAGATTTGAGAAAAAATGATTTGTCTAGGATCACATAGCCCAGATGGGACAGAGACAGCAGTTCTTTCTGGCTCCAAAGCCACCTGTTTATCCACTATCCTATTAAAAATGCTAATTATCATTATTGTTCATTATCTGCATAATTCTTATGGTTGTCAGGCTGAGAGACCAATGATAGCTTTTAAAGCAATAAATTGGGAATGTTTAATGCCAATATTTTATATATTATCATAGATACCTTTTTTAAAAACTGAAAGATAATCTTAGATATCATTTCAACCAACTTCTATTGATAAGAAAGCAATCCTACAGAAGTAAAAGAATCTCTCAGACTTGTGCAATTTATAATTCATTGGTGGAATGTTCTTAATTCAAAGTCAGCAGTTCTTGTTCCTCTATACCACTATCTAGTCTTAATCATTGAGTGGGCATTGCCTTAGTCAGACTGAGATCTGAGAAACACCTGAGCTTAGATAGATCAAGGGGATTTCCAGGAGCCAAGATGGCCGAGTAAACAGTTAATTATTATAACTACCCCATAATTACCTCCAAACAACCATAAAATAGTGCCCTCAAATAAATCCTGGAACAGCAGAAGCAGCAAAAAGATTGGGTGAAACAAATCTATGAGCCCAAGAGAATTGGAAGATCAGAAAGAAAGGTTTGTCTCACTTGGTTAAAAGGGGAGCACAATCCAGGACAGGAAGCATCTCCACAAGCCAGCAGCAAATCTCATCTCTGCAAACTAGTGGTAGCATCTGAGCATCTGAGTATTGGATGAGACAACTACTAACACCAGAACCCTCTACTAAAATATGTAGCCAGGGAAACTCCAACTCCAACTGTCAGATGCTTCAGCATGGCCCTAGGAAAACAGCTGCCAGTGGCCGTACTTTCACATGTTTAAGTGTGTCTCCAGGAAAATTCAGAAACACCCCACTGGTCTCAGCCATTCCAGACAGCACCACTAGGAGTCCAGCTCAGTAAGTTGCCAGACTCCTATGACTTCCAGCAATGCTAGCCACTCCCTATCCCACCTGCTCAGCACAGCACCAGACATGAGGGTCCACCATGGGCCTCAGAGAAACATCAGAGCAACACTAGGTTTTCAGCTATGGTCTATAACCCTGGCACAAGAAGCCTGAGGCAGTGCTCCTTCCACCCTGACAGCTAAATTTCAAAAGAAAGGAAATAGGCCAAAAAACTTACCAAAAACAACACAAAACATCTGACCATTGAAAATTATTATGTTGACAAAGGTAAGATCAAAACACAAGCTCAGAAGAGACAACAATGTCAAAACATCTATGGGAAAAATCCAAAGAAAAATGGTAAATAGTCTCAAGTCCAGAAAAAAATGATTGAAGAACTCAAAAGGAAACTTAAAAGTCATATCAGAATGGTGAAAGAAAATTGAGAAAAAAAAATGAGAGTGATGCAAGGGGATTATGAAAAAAAAAGTGTCAACAGCTTAGAAAAAGAAAACAATTGCTTAAAAGGTAGAATTGGCCAAATGGAAAAGGACATACAAAAATACACTGAAGAAAACAACTCCATAAAAAGTATAATTGTCCTAATAGGGAAAAAAAGTACAAAAGCTAATTGAAAAAAGCAACTGCTTAAAAGTTATAATTGGGCAAATGGAAGATAATAACTCTAGGAATCATTAAGAATCAGTCAAATTCAAAAGAGTGAAAAAAAATAGAATAAAATATAAAATACCTCATGGCAAAAACAAGTGATCTAGAAAATAGATCCAGGAGAAACAATGCCAGAATCATTAGAAGACCTGAAAATCATAATCAAAGGAGGACCTGGGCAGCATCTTGCAAGAAATCATCAAGGAAAATTGCCCTGAAATTCTGGAGCCACAAGGCAAAATTGATATTGAAAGACTCCAGCAAATGACAACAATGAGACAACATCCAACATTTATGGTATGCAGCCAAAGCAGTGCTTAAGAGAAAATTTATTTTTCTAATTTTTGGGGTGATGCAGTTGGGATTAAGTGACTTGCCCAGGGTCACACAGTTGTAAATATTAAGTGTCTGACCCTCGATTTGAATTCAGGTTCTCCTGACTCCAGGGCTAGTGCTCTATCTACTGTGCCATCTAGCTTCCCCTCTCTAAATTCTTATATCAATAAAATGGAAAAAAGAACAGATTAATGGCTGGGTCATGAAACTTAAAAAAAACAAAAACTAGAAAAAGAACAAATTAAAAATCCTCAATTAAGCACCCAATTGGAGATCCTAAAAATCAAAGATGAGATTAATAAGATTGAAGGTTTTTTTTTTAAAAAAAAATAACTATTGCATTAATTTAAAAAAAAAAACAAGGAGCTGGTTTTATGGGGGGAAAACCCCAATAAGATCAATGTCATTGATTAATTCGATTTTTAAAAAGAACAAAACCAAACATCCAGCATCAAAAGTGAAAAGAGTAAAATCATCACCAATGAAGAAGTAATTAAAGCAATCATTAGGAAATATTTTGCCCAACTATATGCCAATAAATAGGAAATCTGAGTGAAATCAATGAATATTTACAAAAATATAAATTACCCAGATTAACAGATCACAAAATAGAATGCCTATAACCCCATCCTAGCAAAATAAATTGAAAAATCTACTGATGAACTCTAGAGAAAAAAATCCTCAGGGTGTGATGAGTTGACAAGGGAAGTCAAGTAAAAACTATTAATTTCAATTACTATCTAATTTATTTGAAAAAATAGGCAAAGGAGTCCTTGTACACTCCTTTTATGACACATATATATTGCTGATACCTAAACCAGGAAGAACTAAAACAGAGAAAATTATAGACCAATTTCCCTTATGAATGGGCAAAAATTTTGAACAAAATTATAGCAATATATCATGAGGATTATACACTATGATCAGTTTAAATCCAACTGGATATGAAGGGCTGTTTCAGTATTAGGAAAACTACCAATATAATCGACTATATTAGTAACAAAACCAATAGATATCATATCTTTATCTCAATAGATGATGAAAACTCTTTTGAGAAAAAACATTTCCATTAAAAACACTAGAGAACATAGGAATAAAAGAAGCCATCTTTAAAATGATAATCAAATTTATGTAAAACCATCAGCAAGCATCAACTGTAATGGGATAAACTAGAAATTTTCTCAGTAAGATCAGGGGTGAAGCAAGGATGCTCATTATCATCACTATATAGTAGTAGAAATGTTAACTTTACAGGAAGAGAAGAAAAGATAAATTGAAGAAATTAAAACAGGCAATGAGGAAACAAAACTATCACCATTTGCAGATGATATGATGGTAAACTTAGAAAACCCTAGGGAATCAATTCAAAACTACTTGAAATAATTAATCTCTTTAGTAAAGTTGCAGAATTTAAGATGAATCCACATAAATCATCAGGTTTTCTTGATATGACCAACAAAGTCCAGTGGCAAGAGATAGAAAGAGAAACCATTTCAAATAAACAACATAAAATATTGAGGAGTTGATTTGGTAAGACAAACCCAGGAACTATATGAACACAATTACAAAACACTTTTCATACCAATAAAGTCAGATTTAAACAATTGTAAAAGTATCAATGGACAAGCTGAGCCAATATATTAAAAATGACCATTCAGCCTAAAGTAATTTACTTATTCAATGCCATACCAATCAAACTACTAAAATTATCTGATAAAGTAGAAAAATAACAACAAAATTCATCTAGGAGGCTAAAAGGTCAAGAATATCAAGGGAATTGATGAAAGAAAATCTAGAGGAAAATGGCCTAGTGATAGCAGATCTCAAGCTATATTATAAAGCAGTAATCATCAAAACTATGTGGTACTGACTAAGAAATAGAGTGATGGATCAGTGGAATAGATTTGGCACACAAGACACAGTAGTCAATTACCATAGTTATCTTCTATATGATATAAACCCAAAGATCACAATTTTGTGATAAGAAAAGAAGGGTTTTTTTTTTTTTTTTGACAAAAACTTCTGGGAAAACTAGAAAACAATAGGACTAGCTATAGACCAACATCTCACACTGTATACCACGATAAGATCAAAATGAAGGGTGACACTATAATCAAATTAAAAGAGCAAGGAATAATCAATCTACCTGTCAGATCTATAGAGAAGGAGAAAATTCATGATCAAACAAGATCATTACAAAATTCAAAATAGATAATTTTATTACATTAAATCAAAAGGATTTTTATACAAATAAAACCAATGCACTTAAGATTAGAATGGAATCAGAAAGCTGCAAAACAATTTTATAACAGATTTTTCTGATAAGTCAAATGATAAAAGGATATTAACAGGAAGCTTTCAGATGAAGAAATCAAAACTACCCATAGGCATGTGAAGAAATGTTCTAAATCACTTTTGATTAGAGAAATGCAAATTACCTCATACCTCTCAGATTCCAATATTTATGATTTTTTGGCATATTAGACAGAGGATATGGGAAGATTAGGTGATCTAACCATTCTGGAGAGCAATTTAGAACTAGGCCCAAAGGCATCTAAATTGTGTATGCCCTTTGATCCATCATTTCTACATCTGTATGCCAAAGAAATCATAAAAAGAAAAAAAAGTCCTACATGTGCAAAAAGTATTTATAGCAACCCTTTTCATGATGGCAAAATATTGGAAATTGAGGGGATGCTCATAAATCGGGGAATGGCTAAACAAGCTTTGGTAAATGAATGCAATGGAATATTATTATGCAATAAGAGATGATGGATAGGGATATTTCAGAAAAACCTGGAAACACTTGTATGAATTGATGCAAAACAAAATGAGCAGAACCAGGAAAACATTGTACATAGTGTCAGGAGCCTTGCATAATGATCTAGAAATGACTCAGCTCTTCCTAACACTACAGTGATCCAAGGCAAGTATAAAGGACTCAGGAAGGAAAATGCTGTCCACAGACAAGGAAATGATGGACTTCTGATGCAGATCAAAACATAATTTTTTCACTTACTTTATTCTTTTTGTTTTTCTTTTGATCTGTTTCTTTCACAACTACACAATGTGGAAATATGTTTTAGATGATTGCACATGTATAATCTATATCAAATTGCCTAACATTTGTGAAGAGGGGAGGAGAAGAGGGGAGGGAGAAAAATTTGTAACTCAAAATCTTGTAAAATTAATGCTAAAATTGTCTTGACATGTAATTGAGAAAAAATAAGATACTATTTTAAAAATAAAGGCATAATGGGGAATGTTTTAAATGGTTAAGATTTCCCACTGCATCCATGGTCATCTCCAAATCTCTTTGCCATTACAACCAGATAACTCGGGAGAAGAAAGTAGGCTGGTGACTTTGCATAGCTCTCACTCACTTAAATTCAAATCACTTGCAAGTCATAACATCACTTTCCTGATGTCATGGTTCTCTTTGAAAATTAAGGACAAGCAATGAACAATACCACACTGCCTCAATGTATTACATTGCAGTTTTTAGCCTTGACACCTAAATTGGTGTGTGTGTGTGTGTGTGTGTGTGTATGTGTGTGTATGTATGAAATATAATACCTACATGTATAAACATGTTTATGCATATAACAAATACACATACATGTATACACGCACATGTGTGCATATATGATGTAAAGAGCTTTCTAAACCTTAAGATGCTATATACAGTTAGCTACTGTTACTATTATTGTTATTGCCTCTCATTGTTATTATTGTTCAGTTATTTTTAATCATGTCTGATTCTTCATGACACCATTTGGGCTATTTTTGGAAAAGATGCTGGAGTGGATTGACATTTCCTCCTCTGGGGGGTGAGGGGGGTTGAGGAGGGAGGCCACAGAAGGATTTATTTTGAAACTTTCTCTTTAAAAGCATGTTTTGGAGAGAAAAGGTGACAGTGAGGGGATTGTTAATTATTAATAAGTAACTAAGGAACATTAAGATATTAATGAATAAGATCTATAGATGCTAGAAGGAATTCTATATGTTTCAATTGTCTTAGACAAATTTCAGTTAAGTAATAATGTTAGCTGATATTTATATAAGGGTGGAAGAAAAAAAATCATCTGCTATTGTTCAGTCACTTTTCAGTCATCCAATTTTTTGTGACCTCCCCCACCTTTGGCCATTTCCTTCTTCAACTCATTTTACAGATGAGAAAACTGAAGTAAACAGGAATAAGTGATTTGTCCAGGATTACATACCTGGTAAGTGTCTGAGCCTTGTTTAGAACTCACAAAGGTGAATCTTTCTGACTCCAGGCCCAGTGTTCTATCCACTGCACAGCCTACCTGGCCCATCTGCTTTTTACTTTCAGTTTATTTGTATAGTTTTTATATATGCCCATGTATATGTGTAGTTATTTCTTCTAATAAAATATAAGCTTCAAGCAGAGAGTGTTTCACTTTTCTCTTTATATCTCTAGCAATTAACCCTGTGCCTAGCATGTAATGAGCACTTAATAAATGCTTTGGGGAGTTTTTTGGGGGGATGAAGTTAATAGATTGTTTTCTTCATTTTGCATTGTTCCATAAAATTATTTCCAATTTTTAAAAATCTCTCTCAATTTTATAATTTTTGATGTCATTGACATTTCACTCCACTCATACATATGATATATATGTATGTATATATGTATATATATATATATATATATATATATGTATTAGATAGATAGATAGATAGATAGATAGATAGAAGAGAGACCTTTAAATCACTGACTTTTAGAACTTCAGAGAACCTCCGGTCAAATTCCCTCAATTGGCAGTGAAGAAACTTAGGGAAGTTTATAGTTATTTGACTTGCACAATAAGTAAGTTGCATTAGTAGTAAGTGACAGAGTGGATTTGAATACTGGTCCTTTGACTCCAAAGCCACAACTCTGCTTTAATTATTCAGGAACTTGTTATTCAATTTCTGGATTACCTAATAACCTCTTGATTTTTCTGTCTTTAACATGCTAGGCCATTTTTTCCCTCAGTTTGTACCTCCAAAAAAATTAATGTGGTTACTTGTGGGTAATTCTAGAGAAAGTTTTGGTTGCTCAGAAAGATGTACCCAGTGTTTCTTATTTCCTTCCCTTCTCCTCCATTCTTCTTTCCCATAACCACCACATACCCACCAGAGAAACAATCTCACAATCCTACATACAAACATGGGATATGGATAACATAAACATGAATTGTATTTGAATTCACAGATTCTTTTACTTCACTATATAGTCTTCTGTGTTGGTTACTTATGGCTTGTTTCCTAATTAGAATGCAAACTCCATGAGGGAAAGAATTGGGTTTTTTGTTTTGTTTTTAGTGGGATGGGTGTGTGTGTGTGTGTGTGTGTGTGTGTGTGTGTGTGTGTGGAGTAGAGATGTTTATTGTATCCTAGGACTCATCTTGGTGCCTTTTACATAAATATAATCAGTGCTTGTCATTTGATTTTCTGGATCACCTTGGAAAATTTCCTTTCTCCAAACTGAGCTATTTACACTCAGTGATCTGGGGCCCAGAGATACCAAGAACAATTGAGGTTAGCAACCTTGAGAACTCAAAGTATAATAAAGTTTTCAGGATGGAACATGAAAAGGGGTCTGGGAGACTAATGATGCCATCAGTGCTATATGTTACTTAAGCTATTTATTCTCTTTTGCTCTCTCTTTTTCTTTAACAGTCTCAAGTCATGATATGGATTTCCTTTCTCATTTTGTTGGGTTTTGTGAGAATAGTCATAGAAAAACAATTACTTAGATGTCATCATAAAAATGTACCAACACTAGCAAAATTTCTTGCATTGGAAACACATCAAAAGTGCTTTTTTATATGTACACATTGACTTGAAATAAGATCCCAGTTGTGTCTGTTAGCATGGGAATGTTTCTGAAAACTTTTCAAGAAGTCCTTCTGCAGGCTTTTTTAAAGGCCTCATGACTTTATTGTCGAATAACTTCCTTTCATTCTGTCAGCCTTTAAATGCTTTTAAAAGGATTTTCTGTTCACTGCCATGGAAATGCCGCTGCTAATGTTCAGTAATGTGGATTGGAGCATTTTGTATTTTTTGAGAGACCCTCACCTTCTGGAGGCAGCACAATGTCTGAGTCAACTATGTCAATGACATGCCGAAATGCAGTCAGCTTGCAGGAATATAAGTCAGAATGTATATTCTATCTTGGGGATCCTTGAGCTTATCCCCTTCTAAAAGCAAGCCAAGAGGCTTACCTACCTGTCCAAGCCAAAGATGTTTTTCTTTTCATTAAGTTCACAAAAGCTGTCCTTGCTGTCAACTCAGTGGCTTAGGTGAGAGTGTATGGGGGCCTTTCTGAGTTGAGCAGCAAGTTTAAGAGAGACCTTTTGACTCCTCTTGATCTGCTGAGACCTGTGATCCTCAGAGAGGTGAGCATTTAGTCTGAAGTGGGGGAGAAAAAGGTGTTGCCTGCTCAGGGAGCAGCTGTTTATGATGGAAGTGTGTTGTGCTGAATGAACAGTCTGCCAGCTTCCTCATCTCTGAGTAAATGTGCCATATTAAAACCACTCTACTAGATGATGACTTTTGAAAGGTCTGATGTAACTTTTCTGATGAAGGCAAAGAGAAAGGTAGAAGTGCTAAAATTCAAAATAATTAAAAGCCCCAATTCTTCTTTCTTAATTCTCTTCCTTACCCCATTACCCTGCTCCAGATCAAATAACTGTAGGATCTACTTGGCATCAGAGCTGGTAATAGTCTTAATTGTTTTTATGTAGCCCCCAAAACCCAGCCTTTAAAATAACTGAGCTAATCACTTCAGTAACCATCAGCCATTTTGTAAATAGACCAATCACAAACTTACCCAATTAACATGTAGCTAAAAATCATCCTTCACTGCTCCCCATTTTTGTGTTGTCTTCCCCTGTTGGAATATGAATTCTTTGATAACTGGAACAATCTTTTTGTTTGCATTTTTATCCTTTGCACTTAACATGGTATCTGGCATATGGTAAACATTTAAAAAAATGCTTATTTCCATCCTTCTTTTCTCATTTCCATCTATTCTCCTTCCCTCCCTCCTTCCTTCCTTCCCTCCTTCCTTCCTTCCCTCCTTCCTTCCTTTTCTCCTTCCTTCCCTCCTCCCTTCCTTCCCTCCCTCTCTTTTTCCCTCCCTTCCTTCCTCTCTTCCTTTCTTCTTCCCTCCCTTCCTTCCTCTCTCCCTCCCCTTTCTACCTTTCTTCTTCCTCGTTTCCTCCTTCTTCCCTTCTTTCTTTTCTTCCATCCTTCTTTCTCTTAGATGAGGGGCTATATTTATTTGTTATTGTATATGTAGAATCCAGCAAACTTATTTGGTCCCACAGCAATGGAGTCTATAACAAACCTGGCATTTTATTTGAAAGAAAATAGAAAATGAAACCAAATGTCCATGGAAACACTGGTGGAATATACTGTTCTTTTTCTAAATTGGATCTGTATTTAACTAATGCTTTTATGGGACCAAGGGCTTGAAGAGTCTTCTCTCTCTCTCTCTCTCTCTCTCTCTCTCTCTCTCTCTCTCTCTCTCTCTCTCTCTCTTTCTCTCTCTCTCTCTCTCTTTCTCTCTCTCTCCCCCATTAAATAAACTCATTTAATTTACAGAGGGAACCAAGGAAAGGGAAGCCACATATCACAGAACAACTTTTAAAAGTGTCCTAATTCATTCCATATGTTTTTGAGACTAAGTTATATCCAGAATAAACCATTAATTAAAATGTTCTGTGATGCTTTTGTTGGATCAATAATGTAGCTATTCTAAATGCCTCTCTGTGTAGTCCCTCCCCACAACTCCCATTCTTTTCTTTTGCTGGTGGTGAGAACATAACAGGAGTGCTTTGATTGATTGGTGGAGGCCCTGCTACATTTCAGATGGGGTATGAAAATTGCAGGAGCTCTCTGCATGCTCTTGTTAAGGGCTATCCATCCACCCTCCCAGTGTGGTTCCAACTACCCTGTTGATTTTCCTCTGCCCTGAGCAGTCCCAGGGGATTGCTTTACTCCATATGTGTCTACCAACGCCTGGGGCACCTTATTTTAACAGGGGCTTTGTGATGTGATAGATATGTGTGAATAATACATGTCACAGATTCTAGAAGAATCCCATGTTAGAACTCTTACTAAAGACTACATTTCAGACCTCACACTAGGATACTTTGTTCAGGTTTAAATTTTGGATAATTTTAAGAATCTCTCTCCCACAGTAATTTTTTTAGATTATTAGAAACATGTGGAGTCAAATAATTTGAGTTCAGATTTGAAGTCCAGCACTTACTACCTCGATGAGTTGGGGCAAATATATAACTTCTTTGGGTCTCTTTTTCCTCATCTGTAAAATAAAGTGGTTGAACTGGATGACCTCCAAGATTCCTTCTATCTCGAAATCTATAATCCTATGATACTATAATTATTACACCTTCTCTGTCTATAATATTATATTATCCTATGCACATCTGCTGTAAAAGAGACGTAAAATACAGACTCTCCCTAGAATCTGATAATGTGAACATATTCTTTGGGTACTTCATATACTTAGATTTCAGTATGTTATCTTAATGGACCAGATGGATAAATGGAGACTAGATGATAGTTCAGTTAGGTAGAGTTGGAATTGATTAAATGGCTGGACCCTAAAATAGTCTTTGATAGATCAATGTCATCCTGGAAGATCTCTAGCAAAGTGCCCAGAGATTTGTTTTTGCCTCTGTGTTGTTCAACATTTTTATCAATGACTTAAATAAACGCATAGATGTTATGCTTATAAAATTTTCAGATGAAATGAAATTTGGAGAGATAGCTGATATGTTGAACACTCAAGTCAGAATATAAAAGTACTATAAAAATAAATTGATTGCTCAAATCTAATAAGATGTAATTTAATAGGTGACAAATCAAAATGCTATGCTTAAGTCCAAAAAATCAACACCAGAATATAAGATGGGGAAGGTATGGATACATAAGTTTATGTGAAAAAAATCTAGAGTTTTAGTAAATGTATTTCTCATTCTCAGTATGAATCAATAAGTTAATAAAACATTTAAGGAGTGCCTATTCTTTATCAAGCACTGTGCTAAATACTAGAGATACAAAGAAAGGCAAAAGATACCCCCCCCCAAAAAAAGATACACTATGCTAAGTACTAGAGATACAAAAAAAGGCAAAAGAGGCCCTGCCCTGAAGGAGCTAGTGGCATGTAACTACAACATGTAAATAACTACACACAATCAAGCTATATACAGGAAAACTAGAAAATAATCAAAGAAGAAAGGCAACAATACAATAGCACAACCCTTAAAAGTCAATGCAATCTTGGATTTTAGCAATATAAACACCATTTTTAGGAAGACAGAAGTGACAGCTCCAGTTTTGCTGCTCTGGAGTATTGTGTTCCATGATGAGCTGGCATAGATCTGTACAAAGAGCATCTAGGATGGGCAGGGAAATCCAGTCATACAAAGATTGTTTGAAAGAATTGTAGATACTTAGTCAAGAGACGGTGAGAAGAACAATGAATTGCACCTGTCTTCAAGTATTTGAAGGGCCATTTTGTGCAAGATGTAATAGTAGGTTTGTTTTATCCACCTCCAGAGGGCTTAACTAGTAGTAGTCAGAAGTTATGGAGACTCAAGAGGAAGAAAAATTTCCTGACATTTAGAACTTTACCTATGTGAAATGCATTCTTTGTAATCCTACATATTTTATGTATGTGAAGGTTTAAATACATTGTCATTGAAGATATTCTCACTAGGCATACAGTAAGCCAAATGATCTTTGAGGATCCTCTTCTAATTCTAAGATTCTATGTCTAGATGATTTAGTTAGATAGTTGTGTAACTAAATGTTATTCCCTTTTCCTTGTTTTCCCCCAGATCTTTCCCTGAAAGATCACATACTCCATCTTTTACCTCTTAACTTTTACTATAGGTTATTGGTATTTGGGCTTGACTGGTACCCCCACTTCCCTTCCCAAAGAGGCAGAGCACTAGTTTCTAGTCCCAATTTCGCCAATAACCAGGTATTCAGGTAAATTATTTCATCATCCTGGGCTTCCATTCCTTCAGCTATTAGATTAAATAGGGAAGTTAGATCAATGGTCCCTTAAGTTCTAATCTAGCTCTAATGTGCTATGATTTTGACTATTGCTTACTAAGTCTTCCTTGCTCTTTACTTGAGCTCTTATGAGCCTTCTTATCTAATTACTTTAAAAATAATTTGTGCCATAACAAAAATACTTGTCACTTGAATCTCCTGGACTTTTGTTCCCTTTTTTCCCCCTCTATCATCTCATTCTTTGAAGCTGCCTGTTTTCTCACTGATGATAGTTGGGAATGTATCCAGAAAAAAAGAAAATCTTCTTGTGTGTGCCCTCAACACCTGGAAAGTCAGCAGAGCACTTTATATTCTTCCCTGCCATGGCATTCAGACCAGGGGAAAAATATGTCTCTGAAGTTGGCTGTCCTTGATTTTTGGTGGTATCATCTGTAAAGAAGAATTTCTCAAAAGAGAAGTATGATGCGCTTACTATTCTCTTTTCTGCCACAGTATGGAGACTAGTCTAGAGTAATCACTCAATAAATGTTTGTGGATTAATTTGAATTAGACCTCAACTGGAACATAGCATTGACTTCTGGGTACGACATTTTAAGCAGGAAATTGTCAAGTTGAATTGCATTCAAAGGAGAGCCATCATGATAGTAAGGGGATTTGAAAGGATACCATATAAGAGAACAAAAGATTTGGAGAAGACAGAATAGCTATTTTCAGGATAATTGAGGGACTGTTTCATATATGTATATATACACACATGTATATTTGTATGTATTTATATTTAAGATTAGACTTATTCTGCATATGTATGTATACAGGTATATGTGTACATATTATGTATTACACATGTAGCCTATAGATATATGGCTAGAGTAATTCTGTTTTGTTCTAGAAGAAAGAATTAGACACAATGTGGAAATTTTAATTTTATTCATATTTAAGTTTGCTAGCAATACAAACTTCCTAAAAGTTAAAGTTATACAGAAGTAGAATGGACAATGTAGGGAGATAGTAGGAATTCTTCCTCATTGAAAGTCTTCAAATAAAGTCTAAATGGCCATATGCTAGAAGTAACAGGGGCTTCTCTAGGGGGCATGGGATTCTTAACTTGGGGTTCACAGACTCCTTGGTTTCAGGATGGGATAATGTATGAATATGGGTGGGGAAAATGTATACTTTTATTTCACTATAATTAGTTTTCTTTGTAATCCTACATATTTTATGTATGTGAAAGTTTAAGGAGGGTTCCAAGATGGAAAAAAAATGTTAAAAAAAAAAAAAAAACCTTCTGAGCCAGATGATTTCTGAATTCTTGAGTCCCCAAAATTTAGTGATTCTGCTACATATTGGCATATGCTAGCTCAGATACATCCTCTTCCATGAAACCTTTCTTCATAGTGCTAATCCCAGTTATCACTTCCACTGGGATTAATGATCACTCCTTCCTCAGATCTTTTATAGCAACTTGCCAGTACCTGTACATTCCAGTTTGTATAAATTTCATCCTCTTGAATTGTAAGCTCCTTAAAGACAACTCCATGGTCTTATTCATTACTGGCTTCTAGCATATTGCCTTACTCAAAATAAGGCATATAATATATGTTTGTTGAATTGTATGTTATATTTTTCATACACAGTTAATTATATATAATTAATCACTAATTACAAGATTAATCCAATTCAGCTTCAAGGCTAAGTCCTCAAGCCCAAGCTAAAATATATACTTCTACAGGAAACTTTTCCCAGTACCCTAATTCTAGTGATTTTGCTCTTTAGTTATTTCCTATTGTCCTTCCATATAGCTTGTCTGTACATATTCTCTGCTTATTCCTTCCCCCATTAGATTGTGAGCTCCTTGAGAGCAAGAATGGTATTTTACCTCTTTTGATATCCCCAGGGTTTACTTAGCACAGAACTTGGCACTTAATAAGCAGTCATTAAATATTTATTGACCAGGACCTGACTGATTGAATAAATGAGCTGGAAATCCACAATTTGAAAAAAAAAAATCTTTTAGTTGAATTGGTCGATAGGAATAGTTAGTCATTGAAATTTAAACAAAACAATGCTATAGAGTCTGGCATAGGGTTAAACGAGTAGTTTACCAGGAGGTCTCTGATCTATTAATTTACCCTGTGGATGGTATTTCATTCATTTTTGTTTAGGATAATCTTTATATAAAGGGTCACTCATGTTTGGAATGCTCTCCCTCCTTACCTCTACCTTGAAGCATCTTGAGTTAACTTCTTTTATTTTTTTTTTTATTTTTGCTGAGGCAATTGAGGTCAAGTGATTTACCTAGGGGTCACATAGCCAGGAAGTGTTAAGTGTAGAGATCACATTTGAACTCAGGTCCTTCTGACTTCAGGACTGGTACTTTAGCTAACTTTTAAAGGCATAGATAAGGCATCCTTCTCTACACAAGGGCTCTCCTTGATCTCCCTTCTCACCACAGTTATTAGCACTCTCTCATTTCAAAATATTTTGCATTTCTTTCATATTCACTTATTGGTATACATACTATAGCTCCCATATCTCTATTTCCGATAGAATCTGACTTTATCGAGGACAAAGACTACTATTTTTGTTATATCCATTGTGCCTAGCTTAGACCTTTGCAATTTGTGATTTATTTAAAAATGTTTTTTTGGTTGTGGTTATTAAATTGCATGCAGAATTTCATACATAGGAGGTGACTAATAAAAACTTGTTCATTGACTGAAAAATAGATTCCAATGCAAAAGAATGATTCATATGGAATTTAGCCCTTGCTATTTGTAATTTTCTTTGTTGACATTTATAATCATTATGGAAGATTAACTGGGTAAAAATCTATCTAGCATATATTGTTATTTTTCTGAGAAGAAATGGTAATAATGTTCCCATTTCTCAGTCCCCCCTCAAAAAACAATGTGCATACTGTATGGTTCCATATAGTAAGAATAATAAATAGGAAATGTGGTTCAAGTTGAAAATGGCTTTTAAAATAATGGCCAACTCTAAAAATGAGGACTTTTCTATTCAAAATATGCCTGTCTTTGTGTTTTATAGGTATCTGGCCTTCTGAAGAGGTTCTGGCCTACTACTGCCTCAAGCACAATCAGATGTTCAGGTACCAAGCTGCACTTTAAAAGATACTTTGCAGGCCATTAGGTGTATTGTATCTGCATGCATGGTATAAAGATTTCCATGATTAAAGTCTTCAGATTAAATTGTAGAAAAAGTTCAAG
The DNA here is from genome assembly GCF_016432865.1 of Antechinus flavipes. Taxonomy (NCBI): domain Eukaryota; kingdom Metazoa; phylum Chordata; class Mammalia; order Dasyuromorphia; family Dasyuridae; genus Antechinus; species Antechinus flavipes. Next base: position 89,833,720 of record NC_067399.1, read on the forward strand.
GTGAAAACATGTAGCTCTTGACAAAGGAATCTGGACAGCCTTTGGCTACTAATATCGCACAGCAAGCTTTTTGCTACATGTCAAAGATTTTTGATTTCCACTCAAGGCATTTTATTTTACTTTGATTTGGGGAAAACAAAAGTGAAGCTCTAATCGATCAGTTCTGATTGTGAAGATTGGAAAAAAAATAGACATTGTTCAGCTTCTACTGAGGAACTCACTAAAAGAATATTTGATAAATAACACTGTACTACTATTATTTTAAGATTCCTTCCCACCCCAGAATTTAAAGATATTTTATATAATTAACAATGTGTTTATAAAACATAAATGTTTATTATCAACTCATGTCACAGAAATGTTTTCATCTATGACTATGCATATCAGATTGAACCAGTTAGTGGGATTTTAAAAATCTATTTTCCTTTCAGATTTCCTAAAGATTCCTGGTAGAGCTGGAGAATATAGTTTGTTTGTTTGTTTTAAATTTTCATTCCCATTTTCCCAAAGTCACCAAATATATACTTACTCAGTAGTCAATTATGATTCCAAAAGAGCCATTAGGAATCAGGGTGCATTTTTCAAAATATGTATTTATTAGCTGATTCAATAATATACATTTTTGAAACTCCTTAGGTCCGTATTTACCAACTAATCCATAATTACTTTGAACAACTAGATGGCGATTAAGTCCATTAAAAAAAATTACATATAGATACATGAAAGTTTTTTCCCTCTATCCTCCCTCCTTTTCTTTTTTTTAGTCCTGCTTTTTCTTTCCACCCTAAGGCAAGAAATCCCCCCCAAATGTGAAGAAGAAATGATTCTGAGGGTTTGAATGTACCAAAGAAAAGCAGGGCAGTTGAGGCTTGGGGCTGCAAATCTGCCCTGAAAGTCCAGCATTCGCTCCTCTCTCTGAGCGTAAGCTTTACTGTGGAACTCCAATCAGTGAGCATCCCATCCCGGGTGAGAATGTCACCCGTAGTGGAGAGATACTTAGGCACAAAGGGGAAGGTAAGTGCAGAGTGCCACGTCAGATTTCCAGTCTTAGCTTAAAACCGCCTTACTTTTGTGAGGCTGAGTCAAAGCTTGTAGCATTACTTTAGCCTTGGGTTGGATGGTTAAGCCATAATATGCTCCTCCTTGTTTAATCACTGTGTTGTGTTGGGGTCACTTGTGATGTAAGTGTTACTTACTAAATGCTCTTTGTATAATTGTTCTTTGTGGAGCTGTTTGCCTTTCCAAAATGATTATGTTTGCTTCAGAATTAAAAAAAAAAAAACATACCAAAGTGCATTTATTTGTGTGGGTTGTGTGTGTACGCGGCTAGATATAGGTACACACACGTATATTCGCCATTTACTTGTCTAACTGTTTTTGAAGGAATGAATGTGGATTAACAGTGTTATCCTTTCCTGACAATTATCTTTCGCTACTCTAGCCAGTTTAGTTCTAAAAGACAGCGCCATTGACAAGGGAAAAAAGGGAACCTTCTCAGATTTTTCAGCTCAGCGGTGGTAATGTTGCAGTGAACACTAATGAGGGAACCCCCACTGATTTGCCTGCTTTGTGACTTTTCTATTTCATAATTATTTTTAAAACGCAAAACGACATGAGGTAGCCTAGTCGTGTCTCTACAACTTCCTGGTATTGCCGTTCTTACTGCAGATGGCAATTTGTTCTTGTAACATATATGTCTCTCTGGCCATTTTCATCTAATTTGTATAGGTTCTACCATTTCTTTTCTCTCTTTCAGGGACCTTGCTGTGTGTGAGCTAGGGGGTGGCTTGACATGCTTGGCTGGGCTCATGGTAGGTCTTTTCTCAATTCCAATCCCATTCAGAGGGAGGAACAAAAGAAAAAATGTTCCAGTGCCTCCAACTGCTGGGTCAGAGAACCGTCAACAGCATCAGCTGCGGTCAAGCTGCCGAGTCTTGAGAGACCTTCTAGATTGACTTGCTTTCGGATCATATTGATTTTATGGTTGCCTCGATGAGCAGAAACATTTTACCTCCGTGTAGTCAATATCTCTTGTTGTGACATTCCAGGCCACGCTCGGTCTTTCATTGCCATAGCTAAAGCATTTTTTTTTTTCAGATTATAGTCCCATTTGCTAAGATACAGAAATAGCCTGGCGAATCACAGTTGGAGCACCATGATATAGCTGCTAATGTTTTGCCTGCATTATTACACCAACAAACATGATCCAGAGCTCTCAGTAATTAGATTCTTTTGAATTAGATTGGCCATTCAGGAACGTCGTTCACCATTCTCTGGGTTCTGAGTCATGTATTCAGGAGATATTATGTAGCAGCACAGTGCATTAGACAAGTTTTTATGTCTCTACAAATAAAAGCATATTGTTACACTGATTGGCATTTGACAAACCTGTCGCTCTCATACAATGTGTCGAGGTTACAGCCCAATGTGTGAGCATGTCAAAGCTCACAAAAAAATTACCCTTACAAAGCCATCTGCCTGCAATGCAAAGTTATATGAAGGGCATCAGGCAGTCAGACAGAAGCCGAGTGAAAGGCAGAGTGACAGCCTCGTATGATGGCTCTGCTAGATAAACAGAAGCCCGCAAATGAAAGCCTCTCAGAATACCATCATCCGCTGTCACAATGCAATTACTGAACAGAATGATAGCAAGATAGAGGCTCCCGCAAATGGAATGATAAAAGTATTGACTGATTTGATTGAATGATTAAAATAATGCAGACATAAAATGAAAAAAGATTGAAGATTGTTACAGAGAAATAGGTGAGGAAGCATGATACTGAAGGCTTGTCACTCCTGTCTTCACTTCCACACAGACAAGCATATTTGCTCATTGTTTGCTGTGCTCCTTTTTTTTTTTCAGGTTGCTATTTCTGCAGATGTCAAAGAAGTTCTGTTAACTGATGGGAATGAAAAGGCCATCAAAAGTATCCTTATTCAGATAGAAAACGGGGTTTGTTGTGCTCATTCCTTTTTCCTGGCTGAGGAACAATTGATAGAAAGAAAGACAGCATGGGGTATATATGTTTTTTTAGAAAAGAGTTTCCCCTCATAAGTAATTAAAAAAGTAAAAATATATAGAATTCAGTGAACAAAAGTACATTGTTTTCCAATTGAAATATTCTTCACATCACTTCTTATCAAAGAGATGCCTATTTATGGGCAGCAGAAAAAAATATATAAAATTTGGTTGTTACTTTTCAGATATTCTCTTTCTATTTTTATTTCAGTGGAATTCTTTGGAGAAAATTTGCCATTATAGAAAATTATTTATTCATTTAGTATTTATTACTCTGGGTGATAAAAGAAAGAAAATTACTTCCAGTTTTCTTTCAGTTATTAATCTTTTATATTATTATGTGAGGTGTATGCTATAATATTGTTACTCCCCTATAATGCTGTTAGCATTATAATTGCCTTGAAGTTATCTACATCTTCCACTTAAAATGGCTATCAGTTTTCCATTATTGCCTTTTATTTAGGATTACGAAAACCTATCTCCCTTTTTTCTAATAGGTTATTACAGTGCATACCCTATTATATTAGATTATACTTTACTAATATGTACACAGAGTTGGTGAAAATTGAACTGTACTTTAAGAAAGCAAGCATAATTTGTGCCCACTGCAGCCATGGAACTGGTTTGTTCAGGGAAGGTTAATGGCCATTAGAAATCGAGAGGAAAAGTAGAAGATATGTTTGCTTTGGATTTTTCAGTTTGTGTAACATTTGCATCCCATAAAAGCAGACAGTTTATTTGATTCTTAAGCCACTGAGATGTCAGAAGGGCTTTGATTTTTTTTTTCTGAATTGCATTTGAAATGCCCTTGTGTGTGCTTTGGATTTCCATTTTGGGAATTTGACTATCAATTATTATTTTTCTTTCCAAGGAATTTGCAGCAGCTCTCTCAGGCTGCTCACACTGAAGAAGGGTGGTACAAGAACATCAACTAATATTGTTCAGTTCTACTTGTACACTTGGAAGAGCCCCACCTAGCTAATTGTTTGACAGACTTAAAAAAAATTCAGGGAGGAAAACATGACCAATAAAATCTCAATCTCTTTTCTTTAAAATGCAAGACTTTTATCATAATCTGGAGGGACGAATTGAAAATTTTTATGCTTTTTTAAGGATAAACTGATGCTATTATAATCTAACTGAATTTTATGTCATAGCATAGTTTTATTCCTTAACAGGTCAGAAGAAAAACAGGGATCAAGAAGGAATCAATATTCTCCTTTCGGCCGATTTGATGACCTGAGGAAAATTGGGGTAGGGAGGAGTTATTATTAGTCAAGAAGAGAGAGATATTTTAGCCACAGAAACTTTGAGGCCTCTGTAACAAATGCAGTTTGCAAAGTGGCAGCTACCTTTTTTAATAGGCTCACAAACCAATTTGAACTTTTACCAAACTGAGGAAATATCTCTAGTCAGAATGTGAATTCAAATATATTAAAAATACCCTCTCATTTAACTAAGCCCACAAAGCTTTCCCCAAAGGGTAAAAATGTTAATGTCATTTAATTAATACACCTATGCTTTATAGGCTCCATTTTGAAGCTACCATCCCAGGTCTTGAAATCATAAAGTAAATCTCAGATTCTGCATTCACTCTGCTGGCCTTTCAAAGAAATGATTGGTGCAGCCCCCTCCCAAGAAAATGGATTTTTAACATTTGGTCTTCAGAAGCTCAGCATTCAGAGCACTTTATTGTGCTAGGTTTTACAATGGGTTTAATATAGCGGGGGGCCGTAGGGCAAGAGGCAAAAAAAAAAAAAAAAAAAAAAAAACTTTATAATGTAGATAAAGTGAACCCTTTCAAGAGCATATGCCAAAATGGGTATTGTGTTTTATTTTACTGTCTTCCTGTCTCTCCTGATGTACTTATTTTTATCTTGTGGTTGTTCCCTATTAACATATCCTTTCCTACAAGATCTAAACCTAATTTTCTTTTTCTTAAATATTAAAAAAGCAAATATAAAACCATCAAAACTGGTGATGATTTCTCGCCAGCTTTTAATACTAATGTTATTTTACTAACAGAGTTTATGGTTAGCTGGCATTTATCATAATCTGTTTTAATGAATGAAATTAATATGAATGAAATACTGTTTTCTAGTCCTCTGCCCACCTTTTGTAGTATTCAATAATACTACAATTATTATGCATATTATTAATGTTCTATGACTGAAACTCTCCTTAAAATGACTATTTACACTTTCCCTATAAAATTTGGAAAGCTTAAATCATGTACCAGTTATACTATGCCATCCAAAAATTACTTTCTACAAAAGTAAAAATGAATGTCAACAAAAAATGTGGAAATACTGCCAGGAGCCAGGAAATCTCTAAGCAAAGCTGCTAATTATTCTTAATGGGCAAGATGAGCACATTAAGAAACAAATGAATACATCAGTGAAATGTAATTGAAAATCAACCTGGCAAGAGTGCACTGCATCTGAGTATCTGCCTGTGTATTATTATCACCATTATAAAAATTATTTTTGTTGTTGTTGTTATCTCTGTTTAATGAGTGCAACTGGGTCTGATTTTCCTCTCTCTTAAGCTTATGAAGTCCAAGTTTTATCTTTATTTGAAACACCATTTGTGACATTTGTCTCCCCTCTTTTTTTCCTTTTTCATATCTGCCTTTTACATATAAGACGATGAATGTTCATTTAGTTTTGAATCTCTGTATTGTAGCAGTTAATGAGACTCCCCTTTTTTATTAGAATTAAAAAAAATATTGTCAGCATTTCTTCTAAATCTCTGTACATTGAGCCTCCAATTAAAAATGTTTATCTAGAAAAATATCCTCCCTAGTTCAAAACTCTATGATTCTTTAATATGCAGTCATACAAACCTCAAGGCATTTAACTGGGGATTAAGGGTGTGTTTAAAAGCCTAAATGTTTTTTGAAAGTGAGCAGGTCAATTTTTCCTGTTTTCCTCACACCTTTATTCTACATAGCTTGGCCATAGTCAATCATTCAATTGACAAGTATTTATTTATAAAACACTTACTATGTGCCAAGTATTGTGTTGGGAATACAAAGAAAGACAAAAATATTTCCTGCCTTTAAGAACTTTATATTCTAATGGGGAAAAATATGAAATTAAATGGGTACATATAGCATACATAGAAGTAGGAGAAGCTTAAGATGACAGATGAGAATTTTGAAGGAAACCAGGGAAACTAAGAGGTAGGGGTAAAGAAAGAAAACATTCCAGGCATGAATTCAGGGGTACAGAAATAGGAGATGGACCTATGAGGCATGGGCCAGCATAGTTGAATAGCAGAGTGCATGGAGAGGAAAGTCTAAGAAAACTAGGAACTTAGGAAAGGGCCAGTTTATAAAGGGATTAAAATCAAAGGACTGTGATCTTAGAGGTTGGAGGAAGCCACTGGAGTTTGCTGAGTAAGGAAATGATATGGTCAAGTCTACAATTTAGAAAAATCCCTTTGATGACTGAGTGGAGGACAAATTGAAATTGGAAAAGGCTTGAGATGAAGAGACCAGTTAATTAGAAGGTGATTATAGTAGTCTGTAAGAAATGATGAAGGTCTGAATTATGGTTATGGCTATATGAGTGAAGAGCAAGGGATGTAAAAGAGAGATGTTGTAAAGGTAGAAATGACAAGATTTGCTGATTTGATTGGGTATGTGGGATGAAATGAGGAGTTATGACGCTGAAGTTGCAAATCTGGGTGCCTGGGGGGGCGGGGGGTGTTGATATCCTCAGCATTAATAGGGACTTAAAATAGGGAAGACTTGGGAGAAAAAATAATGAGTTCTGATTTAAACATGTTAAGACATTTAGACATGTTAAATTTTACATGTCTAAAAGAAATCCAGTTAAAATGTCCAGCAGGCTGTTGGTGATATGGGACTGCAGCTCAGGAGACTGGGGTGTCATCTGAATAGATAAGTGAACCATACCCAAAAGAATCCCAGAACTGCATAAACAGTATGTGAAATCTAGAAGGAACTCGATTTATTTTAGCAATGAATTCAACAAATATTTATTATTGTTACTATGTGCAAGGCATTGTGTTTGTTACTATGGATATAAAGCATCCATAACTGATTGGCCTTCAGGGAGCTTCCTTTCCATGAGGAAAAGGGGATACCACATCTACATAGATAACACTGGAATAAGGATACCAACTAGACCAGTGATTTCATTGACAGAAGCAATTCCTAGATAAGGAAACTTCCTCCACCTATGAAAATTGTCACCTTCTCAGTAACTGATAATTATACCAAGTGACCTGGGACACCAAGAGATTAACTGACATTCCCAGAATTACATCGACAATATATGTCAGAGATAGGACTTGGAGCAGGATCCTGATGACTGATAAGGATGACACTGCTGATGATGACTGTCTATGCCATCTTCTCTGTTTAGAACGTAATTCTCAATCTACTTACTTCCCCGTCTTTGAATTTGCAGTCTTACTGTGTGTATATATATATATATATATATATATATATATATATATATATATATATATATATATAGCATATATCTATATCTATATGTATCTATACTATATATATAGATATAGTCCTCTATATCTTTGTCTTAGGTATACACTTTGGTACTCAAAGACCCTGTTAGTGGAACACAAGCTGTTACATTTTTAAATAAGAGCTTCACCAAGTATCATAGATCATTGGTGATGAATTTTTGTTTGTTTGTGAGTTGTTTTTGGCCACAGCAGCTTTTTAAGCTCTCTGTTAAGGCATGAAGGAATTGAGATCTGAATAGGTCAGAGGAATGACCACATGATGAAATCCTGGCATCTGAAAATAAAGAGAAAATCAAGTATTCATTCCTAGTACTATATACTTAATAGGTGCTCAATAAATGTTTGTAATACTATTACTACATACACAAAATCTTTCTTGATCTATCTTAATTGTTAGCATTCTCTCTTTTTCTGTCCCTTTCTCTGTTTCTGTCTGGATGTCTCTGTGTCTCTCAGTGTCTCTCTGTCTCTGTCTCTTTGCCTCTATTATTTTTATGAACTTAATATATATTTATTTTTATTTATTTCTGTGTATACTAACATCTAGGTGGCTCAGTGACTAGAGTGCCAGCTTTGAAATCAGGAAAATCTGAATTCAAATCCTCAAACATTTACTGGCTCTGTGATCTGGGACAAGCCACTTAACTTTTGTTTGTCTCACTTTCCTTAACTGTTAAAGAGGGATAATAATATCAGTTATCTCACAGGATTGTTTGAGGATCAAATGAGATAACAATTGTAAAGTACTTAGGTACTGTTCAGGGCACATTGCAGGTGCTAGATAAGGGTTCTTCCCTTCTTCCCTCTATAAGTTCTTTGGGGACAGGAGTTTTTATTTCTATCTTTATGTTCTTAGGATCTAGGGCACTGTTTTGAATGCAGTCAGCATCTAACCTATGTTTGTTGAATGAAATCCTTGGTAGCATATAAATGAGACAAATATAAATGTTGTTTGAGAAATTGCTGGTGTTCCTCATTGTCCTGAATTTCAGGAATTAGAGGCAATGAATATTTTCCCCCCATAAATTATTGGGGGCCATTAAAAGTTTTTGAGAAAGAGTAACAGAAGAGTACCTAGTATAATAATGCCAAGAATGACTAAACCCTCCATAACTGTGAAAATCAGCCATGAAATGCTGACTCCATTGCCTTGGATCACCTTGAGATTGGATATAACCAAATGCATTAAACAAATAATAACTAATATCATGGTATATGAAATAATATAATTCCTTGATATTATATAACTTAATTGATTTTGATCCAAGCATTCATTAAATTGCATAACTTTTAGATAATGAACCTTGGGACCTATAAGAATAAGCACATATTGTCCACATTTTATAAAGACAGTACCTAAATTTAAATTCTAGTATCGCTCACCTAACATTATTTAACTTAACAAAATACTAAATCTAAAAGATTAATGAATTTTTATAGATTTCTTGTTTTCACTAAAACTTCGGGCTTTTTGAGAATCTGGGACCATCATTTCTTTTTTCCATGATGTTACTGCCAATTAACATATTTGACTTTCCATTGAATGTGTTATAAATAAATCTGATATAACATATATTGTATGTAAGCAACAACAACAATCATTAAATATTTGCCAAACAACTAAGTGCCAGCTACCAGCTAATGAGTGACAATGATGAGTGTTCTGCAAAATGTAATAAGTTGTCCTAGAAAGAGCACTGAATTTGCATGTAAAGTACCTATATTCTCATCCCAGTTTAGATAATACTATATATAATCTTATACAAGCTACAACCTTTCTTCACCTTTCTTTCCTCATCTGTATAATGAAGGTTTGAACCAAATGATATTTAGCTAGCCCTAAATCTTATGGTCATCACTTGAAAGAGTTAAAAACTCCAAGTGAAAAAATTATTCCATTAAAGAAATCATTTGGTTAGGCAGTATTACAGCACAATTTATTCTTTGGCCATTCATTGTTTATTCAACTATATAACATAGCATATTTGTTCTAGCAAGGATATCAAAAGAGAATATATAGACAAAAATATCTAAAGGTGAATGCCCATCAGTTGGAGAATAGCTGAATAATTTATGGTATATGAATGTTATGGGATATTATTATTCTCTAAAAATGATCAGCAGCATGATTTCAGGGAGGCCTGGAGAGACTTACATGAACTGATGCTAAGTGAAGTGAGCAGGACCAGGAGAACATTGTTCACAGCAACAGCAATTCTGATGGATGTGGATCTTTTCAACAGCAAAGTGATTTAAGCCAGTTCCAAAGGTCTTATGATGAAGAGAGCCATTTGCACCTAGAAAGTGGACTGTGGGGATTGAGTGTGGATCACAACATAGCATTGTCACTTTTTTGTTGTTGTTTGCTTGCATTTTGTTTTCTTTCTCATTTTTTTCCTTTTTGATCTGATTTTTCTTGTGCAGAATGACAATTGTGGAAATATCTATAGAAGAATTACATGTTTAATATATATTGGATTGCTTGATGTCTAGGGGAAGGGGTGGGGAGAAGAGAGAAAATTGGAACACAAGGTTTTACAAGAGTGAATGTTGAAAATTATTTGTGCATATGTTTTGAAAATAAAAAGCTTTAATAAAAAATATCTAAAAAGGAGCAGGGAAGTTCAAGCAACAGGAGAAGTATGCAGATACTTGATTCAACAAACATTTATTAATGTGTATAGTGTTTTGAAGAGCAGGTGCATTGAAGCTAATGAACAACTACTAAAATACGAGAGATTTTCATCTTCATGGTAGAAATAATATGTGTGACACATTTACCTGTCCTGCCAGAATTTCGATATTATGTGCTGTCTTTTCATTTTGAGCAGTTTCTTCATTATTAGCTTCTTTTAGAATAAAGGAATTTTTAGATCTGGAACCTTAAAGGCCATAGAGTCCAACATTTCACCCTTCACTGGAATTCCTTCTACAAAAACAAAAGGCACGCGATCATTCCACCTCTTCTTAAGAATTTCTGGACATAAGAATCAGACCCTTCTGTGAAGATGAACAATCTCTGTTGGACATTGCTAATCAAAAGAGTTTTTCCTGGTAATAAGCCCCAAAGTTGCTTCTCTGAAACTTTCCAATTGATCCTAATTCATAAAACCGATTTACTACTTCTGTCTGATGTCAGCCTTTCAGTTATGTGAAACCTACCATTGTGTCCCCCTAAGTCCTCTTTATGCTAAACATCACTAATTTCTAGTAATCAGTATTATATTAGTAAACTATTAAGTTCAGGGCATAGCAATTCAGCTGCTGTTCATTCTATCCCACCAACCTTCCTTGAGCCCTTCTATGAGCAATGGGATTTGCTTGGCTTGGGAGACAGATTAAGAGGTAGTATTGAGATGTTGTTCTTGAAGAGCTTTTAATTTAATGAGGAAAGATATGTATACAAAAAAATGTGACTAAGGGAGGGAAGCATATAGAAATTAGAGATATAGGCAAAGAGCTATAATTATTGACTATAACAAAGCATTTTCCTAATATTTTAATATAATTATTAGCATTTTATAAAAGTATGGTCTTTTTTTTTTTCCTTAGATGCATGATGTGAAGTTTATCACATTGACTGTGATTTTATTAAATCAAAGAGAAAACTATAATATTTCATTGAAAAAATTATTTAATTCTCTAACAGAAGACAATGAAAAGATAGGCTTCATTATTTTCTTTTTTTAAATATTATTTTATTTTTCCAAATATATGCAAAGATAGCTCTCAACATTCATCTTTGCAAAGCCTTATGTTCCAAATTTTTTTACCTTTCCTCCTCATTTTTCCTTTTTTTTTTTTTTTTTTTTTTTGATCTCTTTGGGATACAGATACAGTGGAGACACTGCTGGATCAAAGGGTATGCACAATTTGATAGCCCTTTGGGCATAACTCCAAATTGATCTCCAGAATGATGGTTTGATTTCACAATTCCATGAACAATGTACAAGTGATCCAGTTTTCCCTGCATCCTCTCCAACATTAATTATCATCTTTTCCTATCATCTTAGCCAATCTGAGACCTCAAAGTTGTTTTAATTTGCATTTCTCTAATCAATAGTGTTTTAGAACATTTTTCATATGACTACAAATGGCTTTAATTTCTTCATCTGAAAATTGTCTGTTCACAGTCAATTGGGGAATGACTTGGGTTCTTACTAATTTTAATAAATTCTCTCTATATTTTAAAAATGAGGCCTTTTAGAAACATTGGTTGTAAAAAAAAAAGTCTTCATAGCTTTCTGCTTCCCTTCTAATCTTGGCTACATTGGTTTTGTTTGTGTAAAACCTTTTTAATTTAATGTAGTCAGAATTGTCCATTTTGCATTTCATAGTGTTCTCTAGTTCTTCTTTGGCCATAAATTCCTCCCTTCTTCTCAGATCTGAGAGGTAAACTATCCCTTGTTCCCTAATTTGCTTATAGTATCTCTCTTTATGTCTAAATCATGAACTCTTCTTTTTTTAATGACCCAAACTTTTTATTTTCAAAAATTAAACCAAGGAGGTAACTAGCAGTTCATATGAAAAAAGACAGAAGGTTTTATGTATCTTTAAAGTCAGCATTAAACTGTAATGTCTGAAAAGAATAGTAAGGTTTTTCAGTTGCATTAATAGAAGCATGATTCCACTGCCTCCCCAATTCAAGAGTAGGTTTTCCTGAAGGAAAGTCCAGTTATACGGAGTTGTTGTTATCTGGCCTTTGCTTTCTGAGGACTAATAACCACACAGGATAATGCTTTGATTTGTGCATGAATGGGATTTAAGTAAGGCAGAGATTGCACAATGTCAATGGCTTCACTCTCTCTTCCTGAGTCAATCAAGTTTGGTGACAAGAAAAAACATAAGGATGACTTTGATGGCCTGGGATATAGTAGATGACTTTGCATCTTTTTTTATAAAGCTTTTTATTTTCAAAACATATGCACAGATAATTTGACAACATTGACCTTTGCATAACCTTGTGTTTCAGATTTTCTCTTCCTTCTCCCCATCCCCTCCCCTAGATGTCAAGCAATTCAATGTATGTTAAATATGTTAAATATATATGTTAAATCCAATATGTATAAACATATTTATGCAATTCTCTTGCTGTACAAAAGAAATCAGATCAAAATAAGCAAATAAATGAGTAAGAAAACAAAATGCAAGAGAATAATAATAAAAAGACTGAGAATGTTATGTTGTGATCCACATTCAGTTTCCACAGCTCTCTCTCTGGGTGTGGATGACTCTCTTTATCACAAGATCATTGGAACTAGCATTAATCATCTCATTGTTAGAAAGAGTCATGTTCAACAGAATTGATCGTTGTATAATATTGATGTTGTCATGTACAATGATCTCCTGGTTCTGCTCATTTCACTTAGCATCAGCTCATGTCTCCCCATGCTATTCTAAAATTATCCTCCTGATTATTTCTTATAGAACAATAATGTTCCATAACATCATATACCATAACTTATTCAGCCATTCTCCATCTGATGGGCATCCACTCAGTTTCCAGTTTCTTGCCACTATGAACAGGGTTGCCACAAACATTTTTTGTACATGTGGGTCTCATGAACTCTTTTCAACCTTATCTTGGTTAGTTATTGTTAGATATGAGTCAGATAGATATAAGTTAGATAGAGTGTTAGATATTGGTCAATGCCATATTTCTGAAATAGGCTTCATTTAGCAGAAATATCCTCAGTAGCATATTTTGCTAGCACAAATCTCATTGATGAGCCATAATGATGAACAAAAAGGGGAAATATTCCAGTAAATAAGTTAAAAGAGATACTCAAAATAAATTAGGGAATTCAATTTTTAAAAACTAAGTAAATGTATATTAAATATACTTGTGGATAACAGGTAGCCCAGTAGGCACTGAAAATACAAGAGATATAAAATATAGCCTCTGCCCTCAAGGAGGTTATAAGGTTGTAAAGTATGTAGGGAGAAATGTCCTTATGAAAATTCTTTTATTTATGTAGGAGTAGGGATTCAGAATTGATGAAACAAAGATCCATCCCTTTTTTCAATTCAACAATTAGCACACATAAAAATAGCTCCCAGAATTAAACTATTAAATAGGTTCCAAAGCAGACTAATCATTTAACCTTCAGACTAAAGTAAATATGTTATAATCTCAGTTACATAATTTTATCTTCTTTGAAAATACCACCTCAAGAAAATACTGCATTGTGAAATTATTGCTATGTGATTATTAATAAGGAAAATGGAATTATATTTTAGTAAATTCAGTAACCAAATATTAAAATATGTAATACCGTACATTAATATATCAAACATTAAATTAAATAATAATGTATATGAATGTATCAAACATTAACTTGAGGGTCTAAAAATTCTGTCTTACATGAAATTTAATCTTAATAGATATTTTAAGTGACTTTATTGAAATTGATGTTGACTTTTATTTTTCCAAATGTTGACATTGCTATCATTATTTGGAAAAAGAAATGTGTCTTGAAAGAATCACCAGAGGCAAAATTAAAATTGGAATCCTATATTGTGGTCTTGTCTCTATCAGGTGTCTTATTCAAGAGGAGCATCTAAAGATAGAATGCCTGTTTCCTTTTAGCCTTAAGCATATATTCTATAACCCTAGAATTTCATATTCCCTAGACAAGAGGGATCAGAAGTGATTGTACGATATGCATTTAATTGAAAATCACTTTAAGCCCTCAGCCTAACCCACAATATAGTAGAAAGAGACCTGGATTTGGAGTCAAGAGGACTTGCATTCAAATCCTGATTCTGCTAATTACTAATTCTGTGTCCTTGTCAAAACTTCTGTGGCTTTAGTTTCCTTATCTGTTCAATGAAAAGTTTAAATTTAATTCTCTCTCAAGTTCCTTAATACTCAATATCACATAGTTCTACGAATTCTTCAAAAGCCTGGGCTCATGTTTAGTGGACAATATTTGGCCCCTGATGTTATACATTATTCCCAATATATTAACTATGTTTATCATTTGAGCTGAGATAGTTTTGTGATGACTAACTTACTGTATAACAAATGAGATAATATATATAAGTATATATACATGTATATACATTATTTTGCATTCCTTTAAATTCTGTGTATTAAATATGAACAATTATTACATTTAGCAGATTCAGGATCCAAAATTATCTGGACTACATAAGCTGCTGGTCCAAATCTAATAAAATGAAATTTAATAGAGACAAATGTGAAGTCATGTGATCAAAAACATGAACCTTATAAACATATGATGGGACAGGCAGAACTAGATACACTATGAATTATTTGAGATGGACTTCAGTTTCTTCATTTAGAAACTGGCAATAATCACAGTCCCTGCATCCAAGGATTGTTGTAAAGATGTAAGAATTATATAGCAATTGTAAAATGCTTAGCAGCGTGTCCTGGCACATAGGAATTATTATATTAATGTCAGCTATTATTATTGTTGTGGTGGTGGTGGTTGTCAATATTAATATTTTTATTATTTTTGGACTACAGATCATTCAAAATTAACTACTGCAATAATAGGTACAATAGTATATGTGTATGTATGTGTGTATATATATATATATATATATACAAACATGTACATGTAGGTACATATATGTGTACATGCATATATGTGTGTGTATGTGTGTATATATATACATATATAATATGTATATATATTCACACACATACATACATACATAAATATATGTTATTGCAATGATAGGCCAAAAAAACCTCATGACCTTAAAATATAGAAATAAGAGATATAGGCAAAATGCGTGATTATTGACTATACAAAGAATTTTTAAAATATTTTTAATATTATTGTTAGTATCTTATCAGAAAGTGATCTTTTTCTTTTTGAGGTGCATGATGTTAGGTCTTTTACATTGACTGTGATTTTATTACATCAAGGAGAGATTAAAGAATATAAATATAAATATATGTATATACACTTGTGTATGTGCACTGAGAGGCATAAAGTACAGCATTAGAGAGAGTTGATAGTCTCTCTCTTCTAGCCTGGTCCTGTTGACAATATTGTGTTCTATTCCGGATACTGCATTATAGAAAGGATGTTGATTCCATTAATGAGCTGTAGACTATTCAGAGAAGGCAGCCACACAGTGGTAAAAGGACCTCGATTTCATGCCATCTGAGTGAATTGAAGGAACTGGGCATGTTAAGCTTGGAGGAGAGAAGCCTTAAGAAAAATATGTTGTCTGTCTTCCAAGTTTGAAAGAGTACAATGTGGAAGAAGTATCAGGCTTACCTGGTTTAGCCCTACGAGATAGAATTAGTAGAAAAGGTAGAAGTCACAGATGCAGGCTGGATGTTAGGGGGAGAATCCTAACCTATTGAGGAGAGTGGTTGCAGAAGGTAGTGGGCTCCAGAAGGTAGTGGGCTCCAGAAAAAGGTAGATGGCCCTATTTTGCCTTTCTTATAGAGGTGATTTTTGTTTTAATATGTGATGAGCTTGACAAAATGACCCCTCAGGTCCTTTCTGACTGAGATTCTGTGATTTTGTGGCCATCTCAATCAATTTCTTTTATAACTTAAGGAGAACAAGACCCCATTATTGATATTGTCATGTTAAGAGCTACTTCAAAATCTGTGCTAATTTATCTAAATAGGACAGGATTGAGAAAAAGAATGTGTCCATGCAAGCAATATTTTAAAAGAGTTGTGCTATTTTTTTTCAAACTAGCATTCACTTGAAATAAAATACTCTTAAACCACAAAAGACATTCCCTCTAATTCCAAAAATAGCATAGCCTAAATATTGCTATGAAAAATTTTATTTAAAAATTTTTGCTTTTATGATATATATTCATATACTTGCTGTAGCTTGAACTCCTGGAGTGTTGAATTTATACATTGTATAAAAATATGTAGTGTTAAGATGTTTACTAAAAAAATATTAATAGGTTTTTGAGTTATATAATTTAACTTCACTGTGACTATTTTGTGAGAAGTATTACCCTCCCTAACAAAATAATATGTTTTGCTTGCTAGATTAGTCACGCACTCATATGGCTCTACAGGTGTATGCTGCACATTGTAACATGCTGTTGAATTCCATGGAAACACCAAGTAGGGTGTGGTCTGAATATGGGGGAGGTTGATCAGGAACAGTCATCAGTTGACTCTTTAGTAATTTGCTTTTTCGAAAAATAAAGATGTCAGCTGTCCCTTTTTGCAAGACATTTAATTTAGAAGATTTTCTTGAAATACTTTATTCCCGAAATAGACAGAACTGTAGGCCAATTGTGTCATTTCAGTTAATCAAAACAAGTAGTCAAATTAGTCTCTTTTATTTTTTTTTAATGAATGTAATTTAACAGTATTTAATTTGCATACAGAAAAGTTCAACCTGGAAAATAAAATCTGCATTATAGCACTTTTGTAAACCTCAACAAAGACCTTCATTAGGAGACCTAATTACTTTTCTCTACCTACTCCTGAGGAGAAAAGCTATCACAGTACCTGCTCATTCATTCAGACAAGAAAGTGTGCATGGTGGTTCAAGCAGAGACATGGGTGTGAAATTCCCGTGGCTCTCCTCTTGCTGGGCAATTGTAACAAAGTTAGAGCAGCTCAGATAATCTGAATTCTCTTCATTGCCCTGCCTCTCTGGGCATTTAGGGAATATCACTTGGACCCTTTTTTAAGTTTTATTTCCTCAATTTACATTATTTTGAGTCTGTGATATCCTTCACTGGATTTCTGACTTTCTCTAACATAATGGTCTAATGGTGTAATATCATCCTAAATCCAGACTAAGAGCAGAGAGATTTATTACTGAAAAGCTGGCCAAGTGATTCATTTTTTTTAATTGTAACAATTCTACTAAGGTGTGAAAAGGTTGCAATCAATGTTGGTGAAGGTAGCACACATTATTGAAATCATACCTCCTTTGAAGTAAAAAAAAAAAAGATAAATAAAGGTGATCAATGCTCTACAGATTATTCTTAACTGTGTCCTGTAGATGTGAACGACATCATCAAAAGGAACCAGAAGGAAGGTGTATTTAAGACTCAAGCAATATCAAGCTGGTAAGATATTTTTTCAGAATGAAAATATTTCGGTGTGTGTTTTGATTGCTTTAGTGTTTTTGATCAGTGAATGGAACTGTGATAGGAACTATTTGTGGGCCAAGATTAGACAAATGATAGGAAATTCAGTTGAATTGTTTTTTAAATGAATGAACTACTTCATGATGTTTAAGAAAACAAAATGGAATTTTTAATGATTTGATATTCATTCTTGACAAGTATCCTCTAATACATGTTTGCATATATACATGTATGCATGTGTGTATACTCATACATATTTACATGCATGAGTATACATATACATATATATAATATACATATAAATATATTTAGGGAGAGAGATCTTTGTATATTATTTGTGTGAATCATCACAGTTATGGAGTGAAAGATAGACTAGCTTTATATAAAATGTTTGTTTATACATTTTACCATAGGCATTATTTTCAACAGTTGATGTTCATTTGCCCACACATGATTCTTCAATCATTTGATATTTTGAGTTTCCTCTATGCCCAGTATGCTTTTCTTTCTTCAGTAGAAGATGGATGAGCAGCCAACAGTGCTTAAAAGCTGAAGTGATTGACAATATCAGACTGATGAGAAGTAGCAATGACTCTTACTCATAAGTGGGTAAATACAGTCTGTGGCTTTAAAAATGTCTCCTCTATTACGATACTTAAGAGTAAGTTGACTGGAATGTGCAGTATTTCTCATTATACTATATAAGATTGAAAAAGACCAATAATATATCCATGTGGCCTTAAACTTTGGACTAGAGAAAAAAGGGAAGGTCAGTCCTTAGCTATATACTCCCTTCATTTATGGAACAGTGCTGATTATGGAATGGAGATTACCATACACTTTTTTTTGTACGGGACTTCATCTTTTGTCATGATTTCAAACCTGGTCTTTTAGTTATCAATCAAAAGCACATTTTCTACACTGTCCTCATTTACATTTATCTAATGCTTAAGGTCATTTGTGACCATTTGAGTGAATTTCAGCATATGGAATCAGTGAATAATAGATTTCAGCTCCATGCTGTGAAGAAAGATTGTGTTTTTACAAGGCATAAATGTTGTTTACTGGGTGTTAATAATCACTAATTAATAAACATATCTAGACTTCTAAAATGTTGCATTTTAAGGTTTAAAAATGTCAAGTGTTTAACTTGGTGAGAGCAAGAACATTTTCTGCATAAAATAATTAAATCGCATAAAGAAATGGAATGTGGTGACTGAACCCAAAACACATCAGAAATCTTCAAAATATGAACTTTTCTATTCTTGAGCATGCCATCTTTGAAGATATACTTCTGAAATAGAAGATGGTACAAACCTATGTACATATATTGTGCTTCCTAAGGCCCTTTCCTTCCCTTTCCCATATTAATCATGTTCAGTTTCTTCTCTCTTAACTCCTGAAAGCATTTTGTCCAGACTCCCTTAAGGCACTTGCCCAGAAAATAAATGGATGAATCAGACCTTCCAGTGCCCTGATCTTATATTAAGACAGACAATATTTGACTACTTAACTTTCAAGAAGCTAAGAGAAAACTGCCTACGGTTGCTGTAATGTCTGCCTTACCATCATAACCACTGCTTTCTCATCCATATCCAGGATGATAAGATGAAAACATTAGCTTTACGAGAGAAGGATGAAAGGAAACATTTTACAAAAGAGCTAAGATATAGTATATTCTTTTTTAATGCCTCAACCCATCTGCAGAATTCCTCCTCCAAATTGGAGGTGTGAAATAACAGCAGCTACAAATTACTAAGAGGTATTTACCTTTGCTACAAAGCCCACATGTGAGCCAAATATTTCTGCTATTAAAAAGTACTTCAAAACTTGTCATGGGAGGTTTGTGATGGCAAAATGTCTCCTTTAACTCCACCCATGAAGAAGAGAAGTACAAAAGGAAAAGAAAGTTTCAATGCCAGAAATATAAGCATAAGAAGTACTACTATTTCTACAATAGAATGAATGAATTTGCTCATTTTTGTTCAAAAAATACTCATTAAATAGGGAAAGATTCCTACCTTAATTATTAACATGTCTCACAATTTCCCACATTTTCCATATTATAATAGCAGGTGCCTTTTCTAAAGTAACTTTCTTGCCTTTCACTAAAAACTTTATAGATGCTTCTATCCCGTTTTAACACAATGTCATCTTCCAATATGTATCTATAACCTTAAACATGAAAGTTGTTGATCAGATGTGTTCATTTATTCACTCAGCTAGTATTTATAGCATACCTACTATGTACAAGGCATTTCTCTTTCAGGAGATAATAAACAAGAAGCTATTGAAGATAATTGCCAGATGAAGGAAGTAACTTACACAGGAATAGCTAACCATTTATAGAGTAGAATGTCAGGTACTCAGACTATCTTAATTGTAGGATTTGCCTTAAAATGTCTCCAAGAATTTGAATGCTTCTTAAGGAACCCCAAGTTCCTGGCATTTGTATATCACCAGGTCTTTCCAAGAATATTCCAGTGAATATCTTTTGCTAGATAATACTAATTATCTGCTACTTTTTTCTTCTTTCATCAAATTCATCTATCCCAATTCCTATTTAAATAGGAATTACCTTAAGACAATTCCTTTTTAAATTTCATATTTAAAGTAGTATTTAAGAAATAAGGAGATTTTTTAAATGAAACTAGTACATGAAATGTAAGAAAAGTAACTTGGTGTGATATGAGATGAACCATTCCAAACTTACAAATGAATATGGTGTCCATTGCTACTTTCTATCAACTTGAAATTTCTCTTTAATCTTCATTATGAGTTTCTCTGGATTATGTCATTTTCTTATAATAAAGAGCTAGTTTTCAGTGGTGCTTCAATGAGCATGTAGTGAAATGATTGGAAAATATATAATCAAACAAAGTTGATTATATAGGATTCAGGAGCTGACTTTGAAGGCCCAATAGCATTTGACTCACCCTGTTGATTTAACTTTATTTCCTTGGCAACAGTCATAGTATTGTTTTCGTTATATAGTTTATCTAGATTTTAGTGAAACAGTTGAAAAAATTCTCTCTTTCAATAGCTGTAGACAAAATGATCAATGAGGTAGATTCAGAATTATATGACCAGATCCAAGGAGCAATAGTCATTGATAGATTTATGTCAGATTAAAACACAAGAATCTATATTTGTCCTTATGTTATTTAAAATCTTTGCCAGTTATTGGCTAAAAGATGACCTAATTATCAAGTGAGATGAGACAGCTGGCATGTTAGATGATATAAAGTAAATGTCCAAAAAAAATATCTCAACTGGTCAAAATGATTAGCTGACTCTAATAATCCTAAATTAGTAAGAAGAAGTATAATTCTTGTACTTGAATTTTAAAAAATGTAAGTTTACAAGATAGGCAATAAATGGTGAAATAGCAAAAAGATCTAGAAATTTACAGTAGACTGCAGGCTCAGCAGAAATCCTAAGTGTGATATGGAAGCCAAAAATGTTCTTATATTGAATATTGAATTGAATATTGAAATATTGAATTGAGAAGCTTAGTATTAAAGAAGTCTTGAGATTCTATAAATTGATTTTATACCACAGATTATATCTTCATACAGATATATTTGACTAAGATGTATAGATAATTACATTGTATCTTTGTTGATGATTAAAAAGCATTTAACCATAAAAGACCAAAGTGGGAAAGTCAACTAAATAAAGATACCAAGGGCATTTAAGGAGACAGAAGTCAACAAACAATATTAAGAAGAAAAACAAAAGAAGGAGAAAAAAAGAAAATATCTGCAAAGATTTTAAAAAATATAACAACTGTTTTTGTCCATCAAAGACAATAGAAACATCAGTCAGACCAAAGGTATGCTGTAAATGTTTAATAATGAGCTCAATAGGGAAAAATATATATAGAACACACTTTTATGTTTAATCAGGATTCTTAACATTTTCCTTATCAACATTACTTTCTTAAATCTAATCTAATCAACAGAATAATAATCAAACCATGATTTGTAGCATTTGCAAATTTCTGAATTATAAATGCTCACATTAAAAATTTAGCCACCAGCTCTTGTGAGCCAGTTGGAGTGGTCTCCACCACATCCCCTGCATCATGATATAGAAGAGATCTATACTAAAGGAATCACATTTGCTAGAAAATTGAGAGATCAATTCCTTAAGTATTTAAAGGAGGGGGAGATATTAAAGATCTGAGGGGGAAAAAAAAACATCGCAACTTTATCCATGCTGAAAAAGGCAACTTGACAGAACATCAACAATTTCCAACTTACAGATCTACTCTTCTATCTAAAAATATTTGGATGAAATTCCTACACGAATGAATTGAGGGCATTTTCAATAAAGATATTAGTAAAGAGCAGGCAAGCTTTTGCAAACAATATTCTGCAGTGAACCCTGTCACCATTTTGTAACTGATGGGAAATCTAGAGATTATAGAATCATATTGTGTGTATTTATTGATTACAAGAAAGCACTCAGTTCAATAAAACAAAACACTGCCTTAAAATCTCTCTTCTAACAAAGTGTCTCCCATCCAGATTTCAGAATTATTCAAGATTCTTTGAAAAATATAACAATATAAGATCCACATTGAATGAACCTTAGATAATAAGTATCAGAAAAGACAAAACAGGGAGATTTGTAGTTACTAAAAGTGTTTGCTACTGCGATGATTCATGATAGAGTCCAAATTGAAGTCCAACTCTGAGAATGGTTGCATGGGCTGGATGCTAATAGTACTGTTCTAGTTGCTTTAAGAAAAAAAAGCCTCCTGGAAGATATCGCTAACCACTTAAAAGAATTTGCTGTGATCATTCTACCTAGTAAAGACAAAATAGATGAAGAATGCCTATTTCGTAGACTGTTGCATGCAATTGAATGGACAGTCCAAAGAGCTTGGGCATCAATATTTATATCTGGGCAAATACTATGAATGAATAATTAGTTGGGCTCAGGAATAAAAAGGAAGAGAGCAGGTTGGATTGTCTTCAAGAAAGTGCAGAGTTTCTCTAAGGACACCAAACTTCCTCTGGAAAGAATATGGGTTTTTTTTTTAATATATTGTTTTTCTCCCAATTCTATTTTAAAGTTTTTTTTAAACATTTTGAACAAAGTTTTGAGTTTTAAATTCTATCTTTCCCTCTCTCTCTGCCCCTCAACACAATAAGGTATCAGATATAGGATATATATATATATGTAATATATATATATATATTACATATACACATACATATATAATATATATATATTATAATGCCAATATTCTAATCATGTTATATATCTAAAAGAAGGGGACACTAGAGTCCTCAAAGATCTGAAAATGAGTGTCATCCAGGGGAAATGAGATGTATGGTGAATATGACCAAGCTGCAATTACATAATTAATGAAGGACTTCAAAATATGGTCAAGTCAATAAACATTTATTAAGGGTCTTCTGGCTATTGGGCACTCTGCTAAGTGATACAAAAATAAGGGAGTCTCTATCCAAATAAATCTTCAAGGTCCAGTTTAGGAATTAGCTTCTCTATGAAGCTTTCTGTGACTACCACAATCTTCACTTATTTCCCCTTTTTCTAAAATTCAGAACACGTGGAGCCTGTATTACAGTTTTAAATTTACTTTTTATCTTGATGTTATTTGTGTGTATATTTAATTAAAACACAAATTCCTGCAAGCCAAGAAGGTTTTTTGTTTATTTGTTTGTTTTATTTGTATTCTTCAGCCCAGTGTTTTGTTCATAGTAGGCACTTAAAAATATTTATTGAATTGTGTTGTTTTTCCAACTAGATTCTGAGCTATCATAAGTGGGACCTGTGTTTTCTTTATTTTCTCCACAACAGGTACAGTTTGTCTCTTGAGTTTAAAGTTTTTGAGATTTATATCCGGATTCATTTGGAAGTCACAATTCCACTAAGGCTTGTAGGATCCAAATAGCCTTTAAGAGTGGTGGAGACAAATCAAACTTTCTGAAGACTCAAACAACAATTGTATTATATTAGTTAAGAGGCTGCATTTCAAGATGATCTTCTCATGTACTCTTGCACTGCCTCTAGCCACCCGGGCAATGGGACTTACTGGTCATTTTTCCTTTGTCCAGTTGGAATGAGGAAAGGATTTGCAGCCAATAACTATAAGGGAACTGAGGACTCTCTTTGAAGGAATTCATATAAACATATATATAATACACACACACACACACACATATATATATATATATATATGTGTGTGTGTGTGTGTGTGTGTAATGTGTATGTATGTATGTATATAATGAACCCATGTTAATATTACCAATTGTGGTTCATTGTTTTAAAATCTAGATGTGAACTATATTGTGTGAATTTTAAGGAACTCTGAGTATTAAACAATTCCTCTTCTTTCAGTTGCTATCTTCATTGTCAGATACATAACTTTCTGCATTAATGTAATATTGTTCAAATGCCGAATATGCTTGCTAGGCAGTCCCATGCCAGTGTCTCCCATGTCATACAATCAGTTCTAAAGTTCTCTGTATCGCTTTTCTCTGACCACCATGTGAGTACTTGCCCTGTGTGGGTTTAGTCCAAGAAAGGATCTTGGTGTCTGTATTTTACTCGGCTAGGTGACCTGCAGAATCTTCCCAAAACAATTTATATGGAAGCGATTCCATTTCTTGGCATGGTGCTGGTACACTGTCCAGGTTTCTCAGGTGTACAATAATAAGGTCATCACAGTGGCTCTGTGGACCTTCACTTTGGTGGTCAGTCTAATACTGCTCTTCTCCCACATTTTCTTTCAGAGCCTCCCAAACACTGAGTGAGCTCTGGCAATATGTGTGTCAGTATCATTATCAATATGAACATCCCTGGAAAGTAGACTGCCAGGGTAAGAGAACTTATCCACAGCAATCAAAACTTCTCCATTTTCTGCAACCAGTGGTTCTGTGAACGATGGTGTGTGCTGGCTGTGTTTTCTTGGCATTTATCATTAGGCCAAAATTATCAGAAGCATCAGTTAATCAAATTGGAACAGGATACACGGTTTTCTGGAGTGGCCTTGAAGCTGGAGTAGGTTTTGCAAGCAAAACTACTCTAGTCAACAAGCTTGGTGGATTGGGCTAGAAGACATCTAAAGTTCTTTAGTGATAAAGATGGTGACTGAACTGCAATTTCATTGGCATAATAAACTCTAGGTCAGCATCCTCACTTCAATTTATAGAGTAAGAGATTAGCCTAGAGCAATTAGAGTTGAGATGACTTGCCAGCTCTCCTTTATGGTTCCTTTCACCTGTAGCAAACAGAAGGATCTTTTCCTCAAAACTCAGTTAGAGTGGGTCTGTTGACATGCTGATCCTGAGTTCTGCTTCTTCTAGGGCAGATTTCATATTCATCCAGAATGGGGCAGAAACTGTAATAGACAGCCAAGTATGATCCTTGTAAAATCAGCAAACAATTGTCTTGGATTGTGAAGAAAGTCCTACATTTGGGTAAACTACTTCCAATCCACTGATGAATTTCTTCCAAAGAAGTTTCTTAGTATGTGGCACACCCCACTGAAAACGAAAATGAAATTCATGTCTTGTAGTTGAACTACCTTGGAGAGAATTCACTCTAAACTTCCATCACCTTTTCTTTTCTTAATGTTCAGGTCTTCAGTATTGGTAGGAAATTTAAAAATTCCCAGCCCACCAGGCATTGTATACAAATGTACCTTAAGTGTAAAGAATGAAAACGTTTGTTAATTCCCTGATTTAATATCCAAATGGTACATGGCTACAATTTACAATCCATTAGTTCTGATTTTTGTTATTACTTTGTTTTGGTACCGTGTAAGTTAATCAGCTGTCATGATCATAGAATCAAAGAAATCTGAGATGGAAAATATAATTAGTAAAATAATTAGTACCTTTCATTCAAAGATCTCAAAATTCTTTACCAGTTCTCCTTACACAGTGTAGAGTGTATAGGTCACTAAGATGAGGTGGTCCAAATGTCAGGTGACATTTGAATTTCACTTTTGAACTCCAAATCACTTTTCCTTTACAGTTTCATGACAGTTGTCAAAGTCACAAGGGGTCAAAGGGTAGAGTTAGTCTCAAGGTCGAGCCAGGAACATACAATTGATAAACTAGAATACTCCCTGGGAGTTTTTCATTAAACTCACTAGCACTTAATTGATTTAAAAGGCCCAGCCTTCTATCCATTAAAACCAATTCTGCCTACTTACTCTGTTTATTTTACAGCCATCATAAACCTCCAGAAAAGGAAAGCAAATTATACACAGTCAATTAATTGTATATATGTAGTTTATCTAAATTGCAATTATCTATAGTGAATTTCTCCTTCTGGCCTGGCCCTTCTTCATCTTCCTGCATCTCCTCCCCACCCAGATAGCCTCCAGTTTATAAATTAATTTTAATATCAACTTAAATAAATGAGAAAGGTAAATCTGTTGGTGAAAAATCAGATATGTAATTTTTGTTATCCTGTCTTAGATAACCTCTGCTACTGTTTCGCTTCATTCATCTCTATTATCAAGACTTGAAAAATGAGTGCTTGCTAATATAAGAATTTGGGTTCCACTCTATATTTTTGCTCCCATTTTACAGATAAATTGAATTAAATCCTGGAAAAGACTGTCATTTTTTCCTATAATGACCAAGGAATTTGTGGTTAAAGCATGAATTAAAATCAGCATGTCCTATTATACTAGCATGTTAAAAACTTCTCTTTTTTTAGCAATAAACATTCTTAATATTTTATTAATCCTTTATCAAGCCTCATAATATCCTAGGCTATAAACTACTTATTATGTTATCAAAATGTACTCAGGAAACTCCCAAAAATTACCCTCACAGTGTCTCCCTGCTGGGATAGTGGCACACAACTGTAGTTCCAACTATTTGTGTGTGTGTGTGTGTGTGTGTATACACACACACACACACACAGTATTAGCAGTACTTATGTGCCAGATGTTGTATGAGATATTAGGAATACAAATAGTACCTGTTCTTGGTAGCTCATGTTCTCTCAAAAAGAGAATGTGCATCAACAAATACAAAACAGAATAAGAACAAGGTACTTTCTCGGGGGAAGGACACGAGCAGTTGGGGGATAGAAGGAATCAGGAAACAGTTCATGTACAACATGTACCTTGAGCTAAATTTTGAAGGAAGTAAAGAACTCATAAAGCAGAATGAAAAAGTGACACATTCTAGGGGAAGGGAATGGACATGCAAAGACATGAAAGTGGGCAGTGGACAGCTATAGTGTATTGATAGATTGATTAGAATTTAAGTTGCAGGCAAGGGAGTAATGGATAATGAGGTTGGAAAAGTTGGATGGGGCCAAGTAAATGGAGGAACTCATAAGTTAATACTAGAGGTAACAGGAAGTCACTGAAATTTATGGAATAGGAGAATGACATGGTCAGATCTGCATTGAAAAAATCATTTCTGCAGATGTGTGAAAGATAGAGTGGGATGGGGAGAAAGTTGAGGCAAAGAGACTGGGAGGTATCCTAGGCAAGAGGTGATAAACCAAGGTAGTGGTCTTATGAGTGGTAAGAAGGGGATATGCAAGAGATATTGTGGAGGTAGAAGTGAAAAGATTTACCTTCAGGACCTTCAGTCCCAGGTATCCTGAAATCCAAGCCCATCAGGAACCTGGCCTTCCTCCTCTTTACCTCTGGCTGTATTTCTACTCCCTTTATAAACACACACACACACACACACACACACACACACACACACACACACCTGGCTGCACCAACACGCCTATCCATTTCCTTACCCATTTCTCTCCCATTCAGATCAGAGAAGGAATAGCGGAACAGAGTTGATTCAAATCTCTATTAGATATGTAGGAACCCACTTCTGTATCACCCATTTCTTCCCTGCATGCTCTGTCCAGCACAATCAGTCAAGAGTGAAGACCCTATATCCTTGACCTTTGCCCAGCAGCAATGCACTTTAAAGAACCATAATCTTTAATTTTCATTCATCACCTACTTACTATTTCTCTCCCTATTCTTAAATTAATTTATCACCTGTAACATGGGAGAAAACTGTTCCCAATTCTCATTTCCTCTTCTCTCATTTCCATATTTCCATTTTCCCCAACCCTATCCCACCCTTGTTCTGCTCTAGTCTTGCCCATCCCTTCTACTAAGTCCTTTGGATTTCCTATTCCATAGTGAAAAGATTTTTTTTCATTTCAGACCTTTTTCCATTGGCTCCTACCTTATAACATGGTATCCTGGATCTTCATTTCCACCATTGGCTGTACCTCCAGTGACCCCCCCCCTCCTCACCATACACCTTAGTTATAGAGGGAGACTCACACACACTCTATGTACACCTTCACTTAGCAGCTTCTCTTCTCCTGAAATTCACAGAAGTTCAACATTTTCCACCCAAATAAGATTATGGTGGCTATTGGATGATGGCCTGAAGGTAATTTTGTCTTCTTTTTCAAGGAATTCAGCACTTAGCTCACCATCTTCCTCTCCTCCCCAACACTTGCCCTTATACTGAGGAATTTCAGAGACCATATACAGCAAGTAATCTAATATAGGTTAAACATGTGCAGTTTTTCTAAACGTGTATAAATCATGTTGCATGATAAAAATAAGATCAAAAAGGAAAAAAATGAGAAAGAAAAAAACAATCAAAGAACAATAAAAAAAGATGAAAATACTATTTGTGATCCACATTCAGGTCCCGTAGTCCTCTCTCTGGGTGCAGACGGCTCTCTCCATCACAAGTCTGTTGGAATTGGCTTGAATTGCCTCATTGTTGAAAAGAGAGCCAAGTAAGTGATGTTTTTTTTAAGGATAGAGAAAACCTGGCTATGACTGTCAGTAGCCAGGAAGGTGGCACTAGCTAAGAAGAGAATGATTAGAGAGTAGAGTAAACAATATACTAAAAAAGAGGCAAGAGAATCAAAAATCCATATAAAGGAGTTGGTATTAACAACAAGATGGCCACCTCTTCCTCACTCTTTCTCTCCCCTGAGCTTTGTCTTCTATCCTTAATAGTCTATTGAACATTTCAAACCAGATGTTTTGGAGACATCTCAAACTCAACATTTTAAAAACAGAACTCTCTCTTTCCCCTGACATCCATCCCTCTATCAAACATCCCTATTTCTGTTGAAGGCTCCACCATTCTTCTAAGTCTCTCAGGTTCATAATCTTAATACCTCACTCTTCCTTACCCCATATGTCCAAACAATTGCCAAATTTTGCTGTTCCTACCTCTTTATTTTTTGTATCCATCACTTTCTCTCTATTCACATAGATACTGCTTTAGTTCAGGCCCTCATCATGTCTTGCCTGAATTATTAGTCTTCTATTTGGTCTCTCTACCTCAAATCTCTCCTCAGTTCAACCAATTCTCTATATTAAAGCCAAAGTTATTTTTGATAAATGCAGCTCTTACTATGTGAAATTTCTTTGCTTAACTTTTAAAGGCTTTCAGAACTTTGTCCCAATCTATCTTCTCAGGCTCATTTCATTTTATGCCCTCTCCACCACTCTATGATCTGACTAAACTGACCTCTCTATTCCTCACACACGACTCCATCTCTTATTCTCTATACTTTTGAAATGGTTATTCCTCATGCATAGAATGCACGGTCTTCTTACCTCTG